>NC_052953.1:39511973-39619473 GCF_013358895.1 Oreochromis aureus
CTGCTCATTTCAGAGGAAACCTTTTCGCCTCTCCTCTTTTCAGTACAAATTTGAACTTCTGTACCCCTTTGAAGCAGAATCTTTGCCTTTTCACCTCTTTTCAGCAAAAGTTTCTGTTTTTCACTTGTTTTCAGCATAATTTTTCAGTTTCTTTACCGCCATACAATTTTTGCAGCTTTTCATCTTTTTCAGTCATTTTCAGCAGGCAACTTCAGCGTTAAGGCATCCACACAGCATTTTCGCAGGAAATGCAAATTTTTCTAGTTATTATTGTGTGGATGCCCTCAAAGGGCTTCCACACTATTGAGTTCCTGTTTCTCTTTATTCTTTATTATTCTTAGGACTTCCGACGCTTTTTTGCCGTCTATCTACTGCCTCAGTTTTCAGCCGATTTTCTCCGTTCAAACTCTCTACTGTTCTGCTCTTTCTGCTAATGTGTGCTATGACTTTTGGTGTTTATTACTATTATACTTTTTAAAATATTACTCTTTTTTCCTTTAATTTGTCCCATTGAAATGAATGGAAAACTTCCACAATTCTGCTAAAACTTGCTTGTTTTTGAAACTTAACTACTTTGTCATACTTTCACCTAGAAACTCCATTCAAACTTTAAAATGTTCTCAGACTATTGGGCTATTCCTGAATGATTCAGCTTTTTCAGATCTTCTACCATTTTAATTTTATACCTCTTTAAGTTTTCAGTTGCAAAATTGTGATTTTTCAGAAAATACATGCGTTGTTATGGTTCCTATGCAATTAACTCAGAGTGTGCACTCGTCCTTTCTGAATTTTCTCTTCATGTCTGAACAACTTCTTGCTACTCGCTCAATTTCCACTCAACCCCACAAATTATACATCAAAACGTAGGTATTTTTGCTGGCTTTCAGAAAATGTCACTATCATTGTTGTGGGACTTATAGATTTTTGCAAATCTCCTCAGAGCAACATAAAGTCTCAAAACTCTCCATAGAAACTCAATGGAGAGTTTCTTCAAAATCAGCGCTGGAATTCTCTAATGAGAGGCATTTTCAAATCGTCATATCTCCTTAACGAAACAAAGTTGAGACATGACGCTTGTGCCAATATATCTTCAGACATCCCTGATGCTCACAATTCAAGAATTTTTTCCTCACCTATTACCGTTTGGCCATGAATTACACTTGTTTGAGGGTAGGAAATTTTTCCCTCGCTCAGATTTCTTCAGATTTCAAACTCTGGAAATGAGGCACTTTTTCTCTCGTCATATCTTTTGATTGATTTCAACAGAGACCTGAAAATTTCCATGACTGTTCACCAAAGCCTGCTGTTTCTTACGGTGAAAGAATGATTTTGATGCTCCATATAGATTTGGAGTTACAAAACGTTGTTTGAGGGCAAGTCAAGGCAGTTTTGCTTCGCCTCTACTCAGTTACAGTGTATTACAAGTCATATATCTTCAATAATTTATATTTTATCTCTGAATTATGAAGGCCTGAAGTTTTCCCCATCTCTTCTGAACAAATCGGTGTCAGAATGACTGTTCTAGCCCCTACGGTTAGGAAATTATGGCCATTTGTTCGAGGGGAATCCTGAATGAGAAATACACTGCAGAAAACTCATAGCTGTCTCTGTGTCTGTGTGTGTAAGTGCTGATTACAGCAGGTGCAGCCAATTTAGCTGACCTAGATATACCAAGCCCAGACTCTTAACAGCCCCTGTACACTTTGCTCTATGTGTGTGTGTGTGTGTATATCAATATTTCTCCCATGTTAAAGTATTACTCCTCCATAATAGTATTTGTGCTAAATCAAAGTACTTCTACTACATCTTAGTACTTCTGCTCAATCATAGTATTTCTGCTAAATCATAGTATTTTTGAAAAATCATGGTATTTGTGCCAAATCATGGTTTGGGGCAGAACCATAATATTTATTTTATGTTATGAGATTACTACTAAGTGCAGGAATGTCTGTTATGTTATAGTTTATGTGCTGAATATAGTATATCTGCCAAATCATAGTATTTATCCCAAATCATAGTATTTATGCAAAATTACAGTATTTCTGCTAAAAAGCAGAAATAGTACCTTTAGCAGAAATTTCTATGAAAAGATATTATTTATGTTAAAACATAGTATTTCTGCTAAATCATAGTATTTCTGCCAAATCATAGTATTTGTACTTATTCATAGTACTTGTGCCAAATCATAGTATTTGTACCCAATCATAGTATTTCTGCAATATGATCGTATTTGTGCCAAATCATGGTATCTTTTGCCAAATCATGGTATTTGTGCCAAATCATGTTATTTGTGGCCAGTTAAAATTTCTGTTATATTAGTGTTACTACTAAGTCATAGAATTTCTGTTATGTTATAGTATATCTGCTGATTATGTATATGTGCCAAATAATAGTATTTATAGCAAATAATAGTATTACTGCCCAAACATAGTATTTCTTGTAGTATTTGTAGTAGTAGTTGTTGTAGTATTTGTGCAAAACATAGAATTTCTGCAAAATCATAGTATATCTGTTATGTTATAGTATTACTACTAAGGCATAGTATTGCTACCAAATCATAGCATTCCAAATCATAGTATTACTGCAATTCCATAGTATTTGAGCGAAATCGTAGTATTTGTGCAAAACATACTATGTCTGCAAAATCACATTATATCTGCTATGTTATAGTATTATTACTAAGGCATAGTATTTCTACCAAATCATATTATTCCTTCAAAATCATAGTATCACTGCAATTTCATAGTATTTGAGCGAAATTGTAGTATTTGTACTAAATCATGGTACTTGTACCAAATCATAGTATTTTTGCAAATCATATTATTTGAACCAAAACATTGTATTTGTAATGAAGTCATAGTATTTCTTCTAAATCATAGTATTTCACCCAAATCTCAGTAGTTGTGCTAAAACCCAGTATTATTGCCAAATCGTAGTATTTGTACTGAAACATAGTATTTGTGCCAATAAGAGTATTTGTACTAAATCATAGTACTTGTGCCAAATCATAGTATTTCTGCCATATTGTGCTAGTTGTGCAAAAACATAGACTGTCTGCAAAATCATAGTATATCTGTTATGTTATAGTATTACTACTAAGTCACAGTATTTCTGCCAATTCGTAGTATTTGTACTAAATCATACTACTCGTGCCAAATCATAGTATTGAAATCAAAATATAGTATTTGTACCAAAGCATTGTATTTGTCGCAGTACAGTATTTCTGCCAAATCATAGAATTACTGCAATTTCATAGTATTTTGAGGAATCCCTTTTGTTATAGTATTACTTCTAAGTCATAGTATTTCTGCTTTGTCATAGTATTTGTACTGAAACATAGTATTTCTGCCAAATCATAGTATTACTTCTAAGTCATAGTATTTGAGTGAAATTACAGTGTTTCTGCAAAAACATTGTATTTCTGCAAAATCATAGTATTTCTCTCATCTTAAAGTACTCAATTATTGTATTTGTGCCAAAGTTTAGTATTTCTGCCAAATGATATTATCTCTGCTAAATCATAGTGTCTGCCAAATCATAGTATTTATGCCAAATTATGGGATTTTGCCAAAACATGGTACTTGTGCCAAATTATAGTATTTGTGCCCAATTAATATTTCTGTTATGTTATAGTATTACTACTAAGTCGCAGAATTTCTGTTATGTTCTGCCAAATCATAGTATTACGGCTATTTCAAAGTATTTGAGTGAAATTACAGTGTTTCTGCAAAAACATTGTATTTCTGCTAAATCATAGTATTTCTGTTATCTTAAAGTACTTGCACTCAATTATAGTATTTGTGCCAAAGTTTAGTATTTCTGCCAAATGATATTATCTCTGCTAAATCATAGTGTCTGCCAAATCATAATATTTGTGCCTAAGCGCAGCATTTGTACCAAAACATAGTATTGCTGCTATATCATAGTATTTGAGCCAAATCATAGTATATGTCCTAAAACATAGTATTTCTGCCAAATCATAGTATTTGTCCTAAAGCATAGTATTTCAACAAAATCACAGTATTTCTGCTATGTTATAGTATTTGTGCTTGTAGAAAACCTGTGTTAGTGTGAGCTACATTACCCAGCAGCCTCTGAGCAGTGAGGGAATTCATGGGACTTCTGAGCTAGATGGTCTTCCTTCGTTCCTGGGCTAACGATTGAGGAGAGAGCTGCTGGGAAGGGGAGCAAATAGCCCATCCTGTATTTGTTGGGGATGGTGTGTGTCACATAAACGTGAGTTAATGTTCCATGCTTAAGATGTTTACCCTGCTACTTGTGTGTATTGGTTTTAGTTACCTTTTAGCGTATGTGCTAGTTAGCGATAGCTATGGCAGCACAGTTATTTGATTGTTTTGGGCTTGTTCCTGCTTTGTTTGTTCCCCTGCAAATTTATGTGAATTTGTACACTGTAATATCACTGTATTACGTAGTGGCTAAGTAGGAGGCTGACTGTTACTAAGTGCATCAGTGTGTACATAGGTCATCTGTTGTGTTGGAGTGCCCTCTTGTGGCGCCTTTTGGGTAGTGCCTTAGTAAACGTGAACACTGCAAAGAAGTGGTATCAGACTGGTTTGTAGTGGAGGAATTTGTTGCCAGTTTCTTTCATCTTTAATCCGTATTCATGTTGTAATGTAGTAACTTTTGTGGGCGCAAATACCACAATATGGCAGAAATACCATGTTTTGGCACAAATACTTTGATTTGGTATACTTTAGCTTCTTCACCCCTTTTCAGCAAAATTTTCATTTTTTCACCCCTTTTCAGCACAAATTCCAGCTTTTTGGCGGTTTTCAGAAAAAAACCTCTTTTCAGCAGAAACTCTGCTGATTCACCTCTTTTCAGCGCAACGTTCTGCTTCTTTGCCTCTTTTCTGCAGAAATTCTGCTGATTCACCTCTTTTCTGCAAAATTTTCATCCTTTTGCCTCTTATCAGCACAGTTCTCAGCAGCTTCTGATAATTTCAGCACAATTGTCAGTCTATCCACCTCTTCTTTGTGAGAATGAGTTTGGCTCAGTGAGATGAGTAGCTGCCTTGAGACCAGGAGGTTCGAGGGGAATCCTGAATGTGAATGTAAGAAATACACTGCAGAAAACTTATACCGCTCTGTGTGTCTGTGTGTGTAAGGGCTGATTACAGCAGGTGCAGCTAATTTAACTGACCTAGATATACCAAGCCCAGACTCTTAACAGCCTCTGTTCCCTTTAGGCTCTGTGTGTGTGTGTGTATCAATATTTCTCCCATTTTAAAGTATTACTCCTCCATAATAGTATTTCTGTTAAATCAAAGTACTTCTACTAAATCTTAGTACTTCTGCTCAATCATAGTATTTCTGCTAAATCATAGTATTTTGGCCAAATCATGGTATTTGTGCCAAAGCATAGTATTTTCACAAAATAACAGTATTTCTGCTATGTTATATTATTACTGCTCATAGTATTTCTGCCAAATCTTGGTATTTGAACCAAAGCATAGTATTTCTGCCAAATCACAATATAACTGCAAAATAAAGGGTTTTCTTTAGACAAATCATAGTGTTTGTGCTAAATCCTAGTAATTCTGCTCAATCATAGAATTTCTGCTATGCTGAAGTGCTTTTTGCTAGATTATAGAATTTCTGCTAAGTCAAAGTATTTCATGTAAATCATAATATTTATACCAAGTCCCAGTGTTTCTGCCAAATCACAAATCATAAATAATGTGGCGTGTTGGGGAACAGCTAGTTCTCTCCCATCATGCCTTGGGACATGTGCTGCATTTTAGATGTTCTTGTTTCATTGTTTATGGTTACGTTACTTTTAACTGTTGTCTTGAATGTTGTGTTTATACTACGGTACAAAGTCACTGACAGTTATTGTTTTATAGGAAGAATGCAGTACCATAAGTGAGTTCTGTTATGCTGTTATTGACCCTTGAAGCACATTGTAGCACAAGCAAGTATGTTCAGTAAAAAGCTCCCCTACCAGCTTGGGGTGGAAATACAGGCTCAATCTCTCCTGTGAGTTTCTTTGCAAGATTCATCTGCATGCCACAATAATTTTAATAAAGCAAAGTGTCGTCTTCCTGTTCAGCCATAAATTACGTTTGTTTTCAAACTCTTAAAATGAAGCCGTTTCTTCTCTCGTCATATCTCCATGACGGAGGTACAAAACTATGGAAATCGCAGTCAAAGTTCATGAAATTCTGCTGATTCACCCAGTAAAGGAGTTGTGCTTCTATCCCACCTAGTTTTTGAGTTACACGACGTTTTGTAACTCCAGACGCTTTATGCCTCTCACCGCGATCTAATTCTGACTGCTCATCTCCCTGTTTTCCAGGCACCGGCTCTCTATGCCGGTGGCGATTTGGTAATGACACGGGTCTCCAGCCCAAAGGTCGTGGGTTCAATTCCACCTTGGTCCACATGGTTTTTTTTTTCACTACAAATTTATACACTATCACAGACCTGTAATTTATATTGCTAATTTATTACAATTCTGCAAAGTTTTATGATGTTAGCAGTTTGTCTAATACGGACCTCAGATTCTTGTTAACGCTCCATGGCAGAAATACATACAAGTACACAGCCTGATGAAGCAGACAGAAGCACTACCTCTGATTGCAGAAAGTATTACTACTCCATAATAGTATTTCTGTTAAATCAAAGTACTTCTACTACATCTTAGTACTTCTGCTCAATCATAGTATTTCTGCTAAATCATAGTATTTTTGCCAAATCATGGTTTTTGTGCCAAAATATAACATTTCTGTTAAGATATAGTATTACTACTAAGTCGTAGAATTTCTGTTATGTTATAGTATATCTGCTGATTATAGTATATGAGCCAAATCATAGTATTTATAGCAAATCATATTATTTGTGCCCAAACATAGTATTTCTTGCCAAATCGTAGTATTTGTGCAAAAACATACTATGTCTGCTAAATCACAGTATATCTGTTATGTTATAGTATTACTACTAAGGCATAGTATTTCTACCAAATCAAAGTATTCCTTCAAAATCATAGTACTACTGCAATTTCATAGTATTTGAGTGAAATCGTAGTATTTGTTCTAAAACATACTATGTCTCCAAAATCACAGTATATCTGTTATGTTATGGTATTACTACTAAGGCATAGTATTTCTACCAGATCATAGTATTCCTTCAAAATCATAGTATTACTGCAATTTCACAGTATTTGAGCGAAATCGTAGTATTTGTGCAAAAACATACTATGTCTGCAAAATCACAGTATATCTGTTATGTTATAGTATTACTACTAAGGCATAGTATTTCTACCAAATCATAGTATTCCTTCAAAATCATAGTATTACTGCAATTTCACAGTATTTGAGCAAAATCGTAGTATTTGTGCAAAAACATACTATGTCTACAAAATCACAGTATATCTGTTATGTTATAGTATTACTACTAAGGCATAGTATTTCTACCAAATCATAGATTTCCTTCAAAATCATAGTATTACTGCAATTTCATAGTATTTGAGAGACATCGTAGTATTTGTGCAAAAACATACAATGTCTGCAAAATTACAGTATATGTGTTATGTTACAGTATTACTACTAAGGCATAGTAATTCTACCAAATCATAGTATTTCTTCAAAATCATAGTATTACTGCAATTTCATAGTATTTGAGCGAAATCGTAGTATTTGTACGAAATCATGGGACTTGTGCCAAATCATAGTATTTGATGCAAATCATAGTATTCGAACCAAAACATAGTATTTGGACGAAGTCATAGTATTTCTTCTACATCATAGTATTTCAATCAAATCTCAGCAGGTTTGCTAAAACGCAGTATTAATGCCAAATCATGGTATTTGTACTGAAACATAGTATTTCTGCACAATTATAGTATTTCTGCCATATTGTGCTATTTGTGGAAAAAAATAGACTGTCTGCAAAATCATAGTATATCTGTTATGTTATAGTATTATTACTAAGTCGTAGACTTTCTGTTTTGTTATAGTATATCTGCTGAATGAAGTATATGTGCCAAATCGTAGTATTTATAGCAAATCATAGTATTTGTGCTAAAACATAGTATTTCTGCCACATTATAGTATTTGTGTAAAACCAGAATGTCTGCAAAATCATCATATATCTGTTATGTTAAAGTATTACTCCTAAGGCATAGTATTTCTGCAAAATCATAGTACTTTTGGAGAAACATAGTATTTCTGGTAAATCATAGTATTTCTACTAAATAATAGTATTTCTGCCAAATCATAGTATTAGTTTCAAATCATAGCATTCCAACCAAATCATAGTATTTGTGCCAAAACATTGTATTTGCACAAAGTCATAATATTTCTTCTAAATCATAGTATTTCAATCAAATCTCAGTAGTTGTGCTAAACGCAGTATTATTGCCAAATCATACTATTTGTACCCAACCATATCAGTTCAACTTATTTAACTCTTCTCAAGACCCCAACACCTCTTCTTCATCCCGTTTCAGCAGAATTGTGAGTTTTTTCATCCCTTTTCAGCACAAATACCAGCTTTTTCGGTTGTTTTAGCAGAAATCTCTTTTTAGCGGAAATTCCACTGATTCACCTGTTTTCAGTGCAACGTTCTACAACTTTCCCTCTTTTCAGTAGAAATTCTGCTGATTCACCTATTTTAAGCACAATTTTCAGCCTTTCATCTCTTATCAGTACAAATCTCAGTATCTTCTGCTCATTTCAGAAGAAACTTTTTCACCTCTTCACTGTTCTGCTCTTTCTGCTAATGATGGCTATGACTTTTGGTGTTTATTACTATTATACTTTTTAAAATATTACACTTTTTTCCTTTAATTTGTCCCATTGAAATGAATGGAAATCTTCAGAAATTCTGCTAAAACTTGCTTGTTTTTGAAACTTAACTACTTTGTCATACTTTCACCTAGAAACTCCATTCAAACTTTAAAATGTTCTCAAATTATTGGGCTATTCCTGTCTGATTCAGCTTTTTCAGATCTTCTACCGTTTTAATCTTATCTCTCTTTAAGTTTTCAGTTGCAGCTTTGTGATTTTTCAGAAAATACATGCGTTGCTATGGTTGCTATGCAATTAAGTCAGAGTGAGTGCTGGTCCGTTCTGAATTTTCTCTTCATGTCTAAACAACTTCTTGCTACTCGCTCAATTTCCACTCAACCCCCACAAAATATACATCAAATGTAGGTATTTTTGCTGGCTTTCAGAAAATGTCACTATCTTTATTGTGAGTTTTTTCGCAATTTGCCTCGGAGTGACACAAGGTCTGACAACTCCCCATTCAAAGTCTATGGGGAGGTTTTGAAATTCAGAGCTGAAATTCTGTAACGGGAGGCATTTTCAAATCGCCATATCTCTTTAACAAAGCAAAGTTAGGACATGAGGCTTGTGCCAATATATCTTCAGACACTGCTGACACTCACAGTGGAAGCAGTTTTTACAATTATCTTACCGTTGAGCCATGAATTACGTTTGTTTGAGGGGTGGAAATCGGTCCTCCTCTCAGTTTTCAAACTCCGAAAATGAAGCCGTTTCTTCTCTCGTCATATCTCCGCGACGGAGGTACAAAGAGCAATGAAAGTCGCAGTGAAAGTACACCAAAGTCCGCTGATTCACCCAGTACAAGAATTATGCTGCTAGCCCTCCTAGTTTTTGAGTTACACGACGTTTTGTAACTCCAAAAAACTGCGCTTTTCGCCTCTCACCGCGATCTATTTCTGATTGCTGATGTCTTTGTTTTTCAGCCGCCCACCCCCTTTCCAGGTGGCGCAATCAGTAATGACACGGCTCTGCAGCTCAAAGGTCGTGGGTTCAATCCCACCTTGGTCCACATGTTTTTTTTTCCACTACAAATTTATACACTATCACAGACCTGTAATTTATATTGCTAATTTATTACAATTCTGCAAAGTTTTATGATTTTAGCAGCTTTTCTAATATGGACCTCAGATTCTTGTTAACGCTCCATGGCAGAAACAAGTACACAGCCTGATGAAGCAGACAGAGGCAGTACCTCTGATTGGTGAATTTGAGCAGAACCAGGTTGTTCTTTCATTTCATTTCTTTATTTATTTCACACATGGTTCAACGGTGTTTCTTTTTCTACATACAGAACCTTCTGCCTCTTTTCAGCAGAAATTCTGCTCATTCACCTCTTCTCTTGTGTTGGAGTGCCCTCTTGTGGCGCCTTTTGGGTAGTGCCTTAGTAAACGTGAACACTGCAAAGAAGTGGTATCAGGCTGGTTTGTAGTGGAGGAATTTGTTGCCAGTTTCTTTCATTTTTAATCCGTATTCATGTTGTAATGTAGTAACTTTTGTGGCACAAATACCACAATATGGCAGAAACACTATGTTTTGGCACAAATACTTTGATTTGGTATACTTTAGCTTCTTCACCCCTTTTCAGCAAAATTTTCATTTTTTTCACCCCTTTTCAGCACAAATTCCATTTTTTTGGGCTGTTTTCAGAAAAAAAAAACTCTTTTCAGTAGAAACTCTGCTGATTCATCTCTTTTCAGCGCAAGTTTCTGCTCCTTTGCCTCTTTTCTGCAGAAATTCTGCTGATTTACCTCTTTTCTGCAAAATTTTCAGCTTTTTCACCTCTTCTCAGCACAATTCTCAGCAGCTTCCGCTCATTTTAGCTGAATTGTCGGTCTCTCCTCCACTTTTTTGAGAGAATGAGTTTAGCTCAGTGAGATGAGTAGCTTCCTTGAGACCAGGAGGGCCAGGTTAGAATCCTGCTCAGGGTGAAATGTTTTTTTCACCACCATACAACTTTTTGCAACTTTTCAGCTTTTTCAGCTTTTCAGCAGACAGCTTCAGTGTTAAGGCATCCACACAGCATTTTCGCAGGAAATGCAAATTTTTCTAGTTGTGTGGATGCCCTCAAAGGGCTTCCACACTATTGAGTTCCTGTTTCTCTTTATTCTTTATTGTGTGGATGCCCTAAAAGGGCTTCCACACTATTGAGTTCCTGTTTCTCTTTATTCTTTATTCCACTATTTACTAGTTGCTTCCGTACGTTTTTTGGCACTTAACTACTGCCTGAGTTTTCAGCCGATTTTCTCCGTTCAAACTCTAAACTGTTCTGCTCTTTCTGCTAATTCCTGCTATGACTTTTGGTGTTTATTAATATTATACTAATTAAAATATTACACTTTTTTCCTTTAATTTGTCCTATTGAAATGAATGGGAAACTTCCACAATTCTGCTAAAACTTGCTTGTTTTTGAAACTTAACTACTTTGTCATACTTTCACCTAGAAACTCCATTCAAACTTTAAAATGTTCTCAGATTATTGGGCTATTCCTGTCTGATTCAGCTTTTTCAGATCTTCTACCGTTTTAATCTTATCTCTTTAAGTTTTCAGTTTCAAAATTGTGATTTTTCAGAAAATACATGCGTTGCTATGGTTGCTATGCAATTAAGTCAGAGTGAGTGCTGGTCCGTTCTGAATTTTCTCTTCATGTTTAAACAACTTCTTGCTACTTACTCAATTTCCACTCAACCCCACAAATTATACATCAAAACGTAGGTATTTTTGCTGGCTTTCAGAAAATGTCACTATCTTTATTGTGAGATTTACCGTTTTTTTCATAATTTGCCTCGGAGTGACACAAGGTCTGACAACTCCCCATTTAAAGTCTATGGGGAGGTTTTGAAATTCAGAGCTGAAATTCTGTAACGGGAGGCATTTTCAAATCGCCATATCTCTTTAACAAAGCAAAGTTAGGACATGAGGCTTGTGCCAATATATCTTCAGACACTGCTGACACTCACAGTGGAAGCAGTTTTTACAGTTATCTTACCGTTGAGCAATGAATTACGTTTGTTTGAGGGTGGAAATCTGTCCTTCTCTCAGTCTTCAAACTCTGGAAATGAAGCCGTTTCTTCTCTCGTCATATCTCCGCGACGGAGGTAGAACGAGCTATGAAAATCGCAGTCAAAATACACCAAAGTCCGCTGATTCACCCAGTACAAGAATTATGCTGCTAGCCCTCCTAGTTTTTGAGTTACACGACGTTTTGTAACTCCAAAAACGGCGTTTTTCGCCTCTCACCGCGATCTATTTTCTGACTGCCCAAGTATCTGTCTTTCAGATCGCCGCCCCTTTCCAGGTGGCGCAATCAGTAATGACACGGCTCTGCAGCTCAAAGGTC
Source organism: Oreochromis aureus (assembly GCF_013358895.1). Taxonomy (NCBI): domain Eukaryota; kingdom Metazoa; phylum Chordata; class Actinopteri; order Cichliformes; family Cichlidae; genus Oreochromis; species Oreochromis aureus. Next base: position 39,524,121 of record NC_052953.1, read on the forward strand.
GTGGGTTCAATCCCACCTTGGTCCACGTTTTTTTTTTCACTACACAAATTTATACACTATCACAGACCTGTAATTTATATTGCTAATTTATTACAATTCTGCAAAGTTTTATGATTTTAGCAGCTTTTCTAATATGGACCTCAGATTCTTGTTAACGCCCATGGCAGAAACAAGTACACAGCCTGATGAAGCAGACTGAGGCAGTACCTCTGATTGGTGAATTTGAGCAGAACCAGGTTGTTCTTTCATTTCATTTCTTTATTTATTTCACACATGGTTCAACAGTGTTTCTTTTTCTACATACAGAACCTTCTGCCTCTTTTCAGCAGAAATTCTGCTCATTCACCTCATCTCTTGTGTTGGAGTGCCCTCTTGTGGCGCCTTTTGGGTAGTGCCTTAGTAAACGTGAACACTGCAAAGAAGTGGTATCAGACTGGTTTGTAGTGGAGGAATTTGTTGCCAGTTTCTTTCATCTTTAATCCGTATTCATGTTGTAATGTAGCAGTACCACAATATGGCAGAAACACTATGTTTTGGCACAAATACTTTGGTTTAGTATACTTTAGCTTCTTCATCTTCTTCACCCTTTTCAGCAAAATGTTCATTTTTTTCACCCCTTTTCAGCACAAATTCCAGCTTTTTGGCTGTATTCAGAAAAAGACAACTCTTTTGAGCAGAAACTCTGCTGATTCATCTCTTTTCAGCGCAAGTTTCTGCTTCTTTGCCTCTTTTCTGCAGAAATTCTGCTGATTCACCTCTTTTCTGCAAAATTTTCAGCCTTTTCACCTCTTATCAGCACAATTGTCAGCAGCTTCTGTTCATTTCAGCAGAATTGTCCGTCTCTCCACCTCTTCTTTGTAAGAATGACTTTGGCTCAGGGAAATGAATAGCCGCCTTTGAGCAGAAATTCTGCTGATTCATCTCTTTTCAGCGCAACTTATTGCTTCTTTACCTCTTTTCTGCAGAAATTCTGCTGATTCACCTCTTTTCTGCAAAATTTTCAGCCTTTTCACTTCTTCTCAGCACAATTCTCAGCAGCTTCTGCTCATTTAGCAAAATTGTCAGATTCTCCATCTCTTGTTTTTGAGAGAAAGAGTTTGGTTCAGTGAGATGAGCAGCTGCCTTGAGACCAGGAGGGCCAGGTTCAAAACCCGTTCATGGCAAAACCTGTTTTCAGTTTTCTCTTTTGTTCTTTTGTTCTGCCTCTTTTCTGCAGAAATTCTGCTGATTTACCTCTTTTCTGCAAAATTTTCAGCCTTTTCACCTCTTATCAGCACAATTCTCAGCAGTTTCTGCTCATTTCACCATAATTGCCAGTCTCTCCATCTCTTTCCTTGTGAGAGTGAGTTGGGTCAGTGAGATGAATAGCCACCTTGAGTCCAGGAGGGCCAGGTTGGAATCCTGCTCAGGGTGACAATTTTTTTTCACCACCATACAACTTTTTCCAACTTTTCAGCTTTTTCAGCTTTTCAGCAGACAGCTTCAGCGTTATAGGCATCCACACAGCATTTTCGCAGGAAATGCAAATTTTCTAGTTCTTTATACTTTATTATTCTAGTTGCCACTTTTTGTACGTTTTTGGCACTTAACTACTTTAACAATTTTCAGCCGATTTTCACCGTTCAAATTTTAAACTATTCTGCTATTTCTGCTAATGATGGCTATGACTTTTGGTATTTTATGCTATTATACTTATTAAAATATTAAGCTTTTTTTCCTTTAATTTGTCCCATTGAAATGAATGGGAAACTTCCACAATTCTGCTAAAACTTGCTTGTTTTTGAAACTTAACTACTTTCTCATACTTTCGCCTAGAACAACCATTCAAATTTAAAATGTTCACAAATTATTGGGCTATTCATGAATGATTCAGCTTTTTCATATCTGTTACCGTTTTCATCTTATCCTCTTTAAGTTTTGAGTTTCATTTTTGTGATTTTTCACAAAATACATGCGTTGTTATGGTTGCTATGCACTTGGCTTCCAGTGTGCCACTGTAGGTTTCGCAGTCTTCTCTTCATGTCCGAACAACTTCTTGCTACTTGCTCAATTTTCACTCAACTTCCACAAATTATACATCAAAACGTAGGTATTTTTGCTGGCTTTCAGAAAATGTCACCATCATTGTTGTGAGATTTATAGAATTTTGGCAAATCTCCTCAGACCAACACAAAGTCGGAAAACTCTCCATAGAAAGTCAATGGAGAGTTTGTTCAAAATCATCGCTTGATTTCTGTAATGACAGGCATATTCGAATCGTCATATCTCCTTAACGAAGCGAAGTTAAAACATGAGGCTTGTCCCCGTATATCTTCAGACACTCCTGACGCTCACAATTCAAAATTTTTCTCACCTATTACCGTTCTGAAATGAGTTAGACTTGTTTGAGGGTAGGAAATTCGTCCTTCGCTCAGATTTCTTCAGATTTCAAACTCTGGAAATGAACAACTTTTTTTTTCTCTCGTCATATCTTTTTTTGGATTTCCACAGAGACCTGAAAATTTCCATGACTGTTCACCAAAGCCTGCTGTCTCTTACGGTGAAAGAATGATATCGATACTCCAAATAGATTTAGAGTTAGAAAGCGTTGTTTGAGGGCAAGTCAAGGCAGTTTTCGCTTGCCTCTACTCAGTTATGGTGCATTACAAGTCAAATATCTTCAATAATTCATATTTTAATGATAAATTGTCAACACTTGAAGATTCCCCATCTCTTCTGAACAAAACGGTGTAAGAATGACCGTTCTAGCCCCTACGGTTAGGAAATTATGGCCATTTGTTTGAGAGGAATCCTCACTATGAGAAATAGACTGCAAAAATCCTGCCTCTCTCTGTTCTGAGTGAGTGTGTGTAAAACGGCTGCACCTGTTTTGGCGGGAAAAAGTACACAGCCTCTCTGATTGGTGGATTCAAATTTAGCAGCTCCCAGGCTGCTTGAATGACCTAGAAACTTGCTCCTCTCTCCTGTGTGTGTGTGTGTGTGTGTGTGTGTGTGTGTGTGTGTGTGTGTGTGTGTGTGTGTGTGTGTGTGTGTGTGTGTGTGTGTGTGTGTGACAGAGAGAGAAAAAGAGGCGAGACAGAGTTTTTATGGGAGCATCTTATTGTATGATTTAAATTCAATATATTTAGACTGGTTGACTGAATTTGATCCTGTGTGTGTCTCTCTGTGCATGTGTGTTTCCATATGTGTCCATATTTGTGATTGTGTGACTGTTACACTTTTTTTCTGAGTTTTTTTCATTTAACAAGTACATTTGAAGGACCCTTAGCATGTTCAGCATTTTTTCAGCTGTCCATTTTGCTTTTCCAATTTTTCTGTTTAAGTTATTACTATTGTGCTGAATCATACTATTTCTGCTATTTTATAAGATTTGTGCTAAATATAGTATTTCTGCCCAATATAGTTTTTCTGATTAATTATAGTTTTCTACCAAATCATATTACAGTATTTTTGCTTTTTATAGGATTTTTATAGGATATTTATATTGCTTAATATAGTATTTCTGCTTTTTATAGGATTTGTGCTTAATATAGTATTTCTGCTTTTATAGGATTTGTGCTTAATATAGTATTTCTGCTAAATGTAGTATTTATGCTTAATCACACTATTACTATATATTTCTGCCAGCTCCCCAGCCAATCATATCTGAGGTCTGCCGTTTCTTCTCTCGTCATATCTCAGCGACGGATGTACAAAGAGCAATGAAAATCGCAGTCAAAGTACACCAAAGTCCGCTGATTCACCCAGTGCAAGAATTATGCTTCTAGTCCACCTAGTTTTTGAGTTACACGACGTTTTGTAACTCCAAAAAACGGCGCTCTTTGCCTCTCACTGCGATCTAATTCTGATTGCTCATCACCCTGTTTCCCAAGAGCCCACTGTCTTTCCCAGTGGCGCAGCTGGTAATGACACAGGTCTGCAACACAAAGGTCGGGGTTCAACTCCACCTTGGACAATATGTTTTTTTGCCCTACAAATTAATACACTATCACAGACCACTAATTCATATTCATCATTTATTACAATTCTGAAAACTTTTACCAGCTTTTCTAATATGGACCTCAGATTCTTCTTAACACTCCATGGCACAAATACTCTTCCCTTTAGGCTCTGTGAATGTGTGTGTATCAATATTTCTCCCATTTTAAAGTATTACTCCTCCATAATTGATTTCTCTTAAATCAAAGTACTTTTACTACATCTTAGTACTTCTGCTCAATCATAGTATTTCTGCTCAATCATAGTATTTTTGCCAAATCATGGTTTTTGTGCCAAATCATCAGAATCGTGTTTATTGGCCAAGTATATGTGCAGACAAATACAAGGAATTTCGTTCCGGTAGATGGTGGCTCTCGAGCACAGCAATGTAAATCACACACACACACACACACACACGCACCCACACACACACGTATCTATATATACATTACACATGCATACACATACATACACAAAGCTGTGTAAACCAACTATAAATAACTAATCTAAACGTATATACATAAAATACAGAAATGAAATGAGGTGGAATGAATACTACAGAATGTACATAAGGTGCAGTTGCAGTCTGGCAGTGGGAGCAGTGTGACAGTTCAACTGTTTAGAAGGGAGATGGCGAGGGAAAGAAACTGTTCCTGTGTCGGGTGGTCCTGGTCTGCAGGCTTCTGTACCGCCTGCCAGAGGGCAGCAGATCAAAAAGTCTGTGTCCAGGGTGTGAGGGGTCTGTGATGATTTTCCTGCCCGTTTCCTGGTTCTTGAGAGGTACAGATCCTGGATGGAGGGCAGGGGCGCCGATGATCCTTTCTGCTGCCTGTACAGTCCGCTGCAGTCTGCACCTGTCCTGTTTAGTGGCTGCACCATACCAGACTGTGATGGAGGAGCACAGGACAGACTCAATGACTGCAGTGTAGAACTGGATCAGCAGCTCCTGTGGAAGACTGTACTTCCCCAGTTGTCTCAGGAAGTACATCCTCTGCTGGGTCTTTTTGAGGATGGAGTTGATGTTGGTCTCCCACTTCAGGTCCTGGGAGATGGTGGTACCCAGCAACTTGAAGATCTCCACAGTCGACACAGGGCTGTCTGATATGATGAGGGGGGCAGAGTTGAGGATGTCTCCTGAAGTCCACTGTCATCTCTACAGTTTTAAGAGTGTTCAGCTTCAGATTGTGCTGACTGCACCAGAGTACCAGCCGCTCAACTCATCATAACATTTGTGTTATGTTATAGTATTACTACTAAGTGGAGGAATTTCTAAAATGTTACAGTATATATGCTGATTACAGTATTTCTGTATAATAGAATTTTGGCAAATCTCCTCACACCAACACAAAGTCTGAAAACTGCATAGAAAGTCAATGGAGAGCTTGTTCAAAATCACCACTGGATTTCTCTAATGAGAGGCATTTTCAAATCGTCATATCTCAACGCAGCAAAGTTAAGACATGAGGCTTGTGCCAATATATCTTCAGACACTCCTGACGCTCACAATTCAAGAATTTCTTTCTCACCTATTACCATTTGGCCATGAATTGGGTTTGTTTGAGGGTAGGAAATTCATCCCTCGCTCAGATTTCTTCAGATTTCAAACTCTGGAAATGAGGCACTTTTTTTCTCTCGTCATATCTTTTGATGGATTTCCACACAGACCTGAAAATTTCCATGACTGTTCACCAAAGCCTGCTGTCTCTTACGGTGAAAGAATGATATCGATACTCCAAATATATTTAGAGTTAGAAAGCATTGTTTGAGGGCAAGTCAAGGCAGTTTTTGCTTTGCCTCTACTCAGTTATGGTGCATTAGAAGTCAAATATCTTCAATAATTCAGATTTTAATGATAATTGTCAACACTTTAAGATCCCCCATCTCTTCTGAACAAAACGGTGTAAGAATGACTGTTCTAGACCCTACGGTTAGGAAATTATAGCCATTCGTTTGAGAGGAATCCTCACTATGAAAAATAGACAGCACAAATCCTGTCTCTGTGCTGCATGTGTGTAAAAACAGGTGCACCTGTTTTGGCGGGAAAAAGTATACAGCCTCTCTGATTGGTGGATTCAAATTCAGCAGCTCCCAGGCTATTTGGCTGCTGCTGCTGCTAGTGTGTGTGTGTGTGTGTGTGTGTGTGTGTGTGAGAGAGAGAGAAAGAGAGGGCGAGAGCGTTTTTATGGGAGCATCTTATTGTATGACTTAAATTCAATATATTTAGACTGGTTGACTGAATTTGATCCTGTGTCTCTCTGTGATTGTGTGTTTCCATATGTGTCCATATTTTTGATTGTGTGACTGTTATACTTTTTTTTTTGCTGATTTTTTTTCATTCAACAATTACATTTGAGGGAGCCTTAGAATGTTCAGCATTTTTTCAGCTGTTCATTTTGCTTTTCCAATTTTTCTATTTCAGTTATTACTATTGTGCTAAGTCATAGCATTTCTGCTGCTTTTCAGTATTTGTGCTAAATACAGCATTTGTGCTAAATCATACTATTTCAGCCATTTTATAGTATTTGTGCTAAAACATAATATTTCTACAAAATGCAGTATTTCTGGGTAATCATAGTATTTCTATGTATTCCTGCCAGCTCCTCAGGGAGCCAATCCTCTGTGAGTACTGTAATTTTCAAATTGACATATCAAGTCATGCATGACTTCCCAACCAGCCAATCATATCTGAGGACTGAGACATTCAAATTTGCATATTGAGGCCTTCATGCCTTCCCAGCCAGCCCATCACATCTGAGGGCTGAGACATTCAAATTTGCATATTGGCTTTCATGGCTTGTAAGCCAACCACTCATCCATGTCATGTATCTCTACAAATTCATATTTTTACTTTAAACACACAACACTTGACAATCCCCATCTCTTCTGAACAAAACAGTGTAAGAATGACCGTTCTAGACCCTACGGTTAGGAAATTATAGCCATTTGTTTGAGAGGAGTCCTCATTATGAAAAATAGACTGCACAAATCCTGTCTCTGTGCTGCGTGTGTGTAAAAACAGGTGCACCTGTTTTGGCGGGAAAAAGTACATAGCCTTTCTGATTGGTGGATTCAAATTAAGCAGCTCCAGGCTTTTTGACCTACCTAGAAACATACAGGAAACACTGTATGTACAGCCCCTATTTGTTCACTTGCTTCTGCTGCTGCTGCGTGTGTGTGTGTGTGTGTGTGTGTGTGTGTGTGTGTATGACAGAGAGAGAGAGAGAGAGAGAGAGAGAGAGAGAGCCCTTTTATGGGTGTATCTTATTGTGTGCCTACTGGTGGTGGTCAGAGGGCCGGTGGCGCCAGTGTCCAGCAGCCTCGCCTCTGTCAGTGCGCCCCAGGGTGGCTGTGGCTAGCGTAGCTTGCCATCACCAGTGTGTGAATGGGTGAATGACTGGATATGTAAAGAGCTTTGGGGTCCTTAGGGACCATAAAAGCGCTATATAAATACAGGTCATTTACCATGTCCATATTTGTAATTGTGCAAGTTATTACTATTATGCTAAATTATAGTATTTCTGCTACTTTTCGGTATTTGTGCTAAATACAGTATTTCTGCTAAATCTTAGTATTATTGCTTAATCATATTATTTGAGCAAAATCATAGTATATGAGCATATTCTTTCTATTTGTGTCATAGCATAGTATATTTGCTGAATTACAGCATTTCTGCTATGTTGTAGTATTTGTCCTAAATCACAGTATTTGTGCAATGTTTAGGTATTTTTGTTTAAATAAAGTATCTATGTAATCTTGTACCATGGTTGCTAAAATCCTGTATTTCTGAAAAGTTATCTTGTTTCTGCTAAGTTACAATATTTATTCTAATTTCTGCTGCTAAGTTCTGCTATGTTATTGTATTTCTGCCAAGTATTATGTTTTCTTTACGTTATTGCAGTTCTGCTGAGTAATTACATTTTTGCTAAGTTCTTATGCTTCTGCAAAGTTATTACAATTTTTTGCAAAGGTTTTACAATTTCTGCAACTTTTCAGCTTTTTCAGCTACTTTCAGCTGACAGCTTCAGCTTTACAGCATCCACACTGCATTTTCGCAGGAAATGCAAATTTTTCTAGTTCTTATTGTGTGGATGCTGGAGGCATCCACACTATTGAGTTCCTGTTTCTCTTTATTCTTTATACTTTATTCTAGTTGCTTCCGTACGTTTTTTGGCACTTAACTAGTCCCACAATTTTCAGCCGATTTTCACCGTTCAAATTTTAAACTATTCTGCTATTTCTGCTAATGTGCGCTATGACTTTTGGTATTTTTTGCTGTTATACTTTTTAAAATATTAAGCTTTTTTCCTTTAATTTGTCCCATCGAAATGAATGGGAAATTTACAAAATTCTACTAAAACTTGCTTGTTTTTGAAACTTAACTACTTCCTCAAACTTTCGCCTAGAACAACCATTCAAATTATAAAATGTTCACAAATTATTGGGCTATTCATGTCTGATTCAGCTTTTTCATATCTGTTACCGTTTTCATCTTATCCCTCTTTAAGTTTTGAGTTTCATCTTTGTGATTTTTCACAAAATACATGCGTTGTTATGGTTGCTATGCAGTTGGTTCTAAGTGAGCCACTGTACCTTTGGCAATTTTCTCTTCATGTCCGAACAACTTCTTGCTACTCGCTCAATTTTCACTCAACCCACACAAATTATACATCAAAACGTAGGTATTTTTGCTGGCTTTCAGAAAATGTCACTATCATTGTTGTGAGATTTATAGAATTTTGGCAAATCTCCTCAGACCAACACAAAGTCAGAAAACTCTCCATAGAAAGTCAATGGAGAGTTTGTTCAAAATCATCGCTTGATTTCTCTAATGAGAGGCATATTCAAATCGTCATATCTCCTTAACGAAGCGAAGTTAAAACATGAGGCTTGTCCCGTCAGATATCTTCAGACACTCCTGACGCTCACAATTCAAGAATTTTTTCTCACCTATTACCGTTCTGAAATGAGTTAGACTTGTTTGAGGGTAGGAAATTTGTCCTTCGCTCAGATTTCTTCAGCTTTCAAACTCTGGAAATGAACCACTTTTTTCTCTCGTCATATCTTTTGATAGATTTCCACAAAGACCTGAAAATTTCCATGACTGTTCACCAAAGCCTGCTGTCTCTTACGGTGAAAGAATTATATCGATACTCCAAATAGATTTAGAGTTAGAAAGCATTGTTTGAGGGCAGGTCAAGGCAGTTTTTGCTTCGCCTCTACTCAGTTATGGTGCATTACAAGTCAAATATCTTTAATAATTCATATTTTAATGATAAATTGTTAACACTTGAAGATTCCCCATCTCTTCTGAACAAAACGGTGTAAGAATGACCGTTCTAGCCCCTACGGTTAGGAAATTATGGCCATTTGTTTGAGAGGAATCCTCACTATGAGAAATACACTGCAGAAATCCTGTCTCTCTCTGTGCTGAGTGTGTAAAACGGCTGCACCTGTTTTGGCGGGAAAAAGTACACAGCCTCTCTGATTGGTGGATTCAAATTTAGCAGCTCCCAGGCTGCTTGACTGACCTAGAAACTTGCTTGTCTCTCCCTATGTGTGTGTGTGTGTGTGTGTGTGTGTGTGTGTGTGACAGAGAGAGAGAGAAAGGGAGGGCGAGAGAGAGTTTTTATGGGAGCATCTTATTATATGATTTAAATTCAATATATTTAGACTGGTTGACTGAATTTGATCCTGTGTGTGTCTCTCTGTGCATGTGTGTTTCCATATGTGTCCATATTTGTGATTGTGTCACTGTTTATTTTTTTTGCTGATTTTTTCATTTAACAATTACATTTTAGGGACCCTTAGCATGTTCAGGATTCTTTCAGCTGTCCATTTTGCTTTTCCAATTTTTCTCTATTTAAGTTATTACTATTGTGTTGAGTCATAGCATTTCTGCTGCTTTTCAGTATTTGTGCTAAATACAGCATTTCTGCAAAATCATACTATGTCTGCTATTTTATGAGATTTGTGCTAAATACAGCATTTCTGCTAAATCATACTCTTTCTGCTATTTCATAAGATTTGTGCTAAATATAGTGTTTCTGCTATTTCTGCCAAATTTAGTATTTTTGATTAATTAGGGTTTTCTACCAAATCATAGTACAGTTTTACTGCTTTTTATAGGATTTTTAGAGGATATTTATATTGCTTAATATAGTATTTCTGCTTTTTATAAGATTTGTGCTTAATATAGTTTTTCTAAAAATGTAGTATTTATGCTTAATCATACTATTTCTATATATTTCTGCCAGGTCCCCAGGCAGCTAATCCTCTGTGAGGACTGATACATACAAATACATATCAGGGCCTGCACGGCTTCCCAGCCAGCCAATCATATCTGGGGTCTGCCCTCTTCTCTCTCGTCATATCTCAGCGACAGATGTACAAAGAGCAATGCAAATCACAGTCAAAGTACACCAAAGTACGCTGATTCACCCAGTACAAGAATTATGCTTCTAGTCCACCTAGTTTTTGAGTTACACGACGTTTTGTAACTCCAAAAAACAGCGTTTTTCGCCTCTCACCGCAATCTGATTCTGACTGCTCATCACCCTGTTTTCCAGGCGCTCGCTCTCTTTCCCAGTGGCGCAGTTGGTAATGACACAGGTCTGCAACCCAAAGGTCATCGGTTCAATTACACCTTGGGCGACACGTGTTTTTTTCCCTACAAATTAATACACTATCACAGACCACTAATTCATATTCATCATTTATTACAATTCTGCAAACTTTTATGATTTTAGCAGCTTTTCTAATATGGACCTCAGATTCTTGTTAACACTCCATGGCACAAATACTGTTCCCTTTAGGCTCTGTGTGTGTGTGTGTGTGTGTGTGTGTGTGAGAGAGAGAGAGAGAGCGAGAGAGAGCCTTTTGATGGGAGCATCTTATTATATCACTTAAATTCAATATATTTAGACTGGTTGACTGAATTTGGTCCTGTGTGTGTCTCTCTGTGCATGTGTGTTTCCATATGTGCCCATGTTTGTGATTGTGTGACTGTTATACTTTTTTGCTGATTTTTTTTTTCAATTAACAATTAGATTTGAGGGACCCTTAGCATGTTCAGGATTTTTCCAGCTGTCCATTTTGCTTTTCCAATTTTTCTATAAGTTATTACTGTTGTGCTAAGTCATAGCATTTCTGCTGCTTTTCAGTATTTGTGCTAAATACAGCATTTCTGCTAAATAATACTATTTCTGCTATTTTATGAGATTTGTGCCAAATACAGCATTTCTGCTAAATCATACTATTTCTGCTATTTCATAAGATTTGTACTAAATATAGTGTTTCTGCCAAATATAGTATTTCTGCTTAATTATGGTATTTCTGCCATTTTATAGTATTTGTGCTAAAACATAGTATTTCTACTAAATGTAGTATTTATGCTTAATCATACTATTTGTATATATTTCTGCCAGGTCCCCAGGCAGCTAATCCTCTGTGAGGACTGATACATACAAAATTTACATATCAGGGCCTGCACGGCTTCCCAGCCAGCCAATCATATCTGAGGTCTGCCCTTTCTTCTCTCGTCATATCTCAGCGACAGATGTACAAAGAGCAATGCAAATCACAGTCAAAGTACACGAAAGTACGCTGATTCACCCAGTACAAGAATTATGCTTCTAGTCCACCTAGTTTTTGAGTTACATGACGTTTTGTAACTCCAAAAACAGCGTTTTTCGCCTCTCACCGCAATCTAATTCTGACTGCTCATCACCCTGTTTTCCAGGCGCCGCTCTCTTTCCCAGTGGCGCAGTTGGTAATGACACAGGTCTGCAACCCAAAGGTCGTGGGTTCAATTACACCTTGGGCAACATGTTTTTTTCCTACAAATTAATACACTATCACAGACCACTAATTCATATTCATCATTTATTACAATTCTGCAAACTTTTATGATTTTAGCAGCTTTTCTAATATGGACCTCAGATTCTTGTTAACACTCCATGGCACAAATACTGTTCCCTTTAGGCTCTGTGTATGTGTGTGTGTATCAATATTTCTCCCATTTTAAAGTATTACTCCTCCATAATTGTATTTCTGTTAAATCAAAGTACTTTTACTACATCTTAGTACTTCTGCTCAATCATAGTATTTCTGCTAAATCATAGTATTTTGCCAAATTATGGTTTTTGTGCCAAATCATAACATTTGTTTTATGTTATAGTATTACTACTAAGTCGAGGAATTTCTGTCATGTTACACTATATGTGCTGATTACAGTATTTCTGCTAAATCATAGTATTTCTACTATATTATATTTTTTCTTTCTAAATATAGCATTTCTGCTATATAATTGTATTACTGCTATGTTATAATATTTGTGCTAAACCAGAGTATTTCTGCTGAAACATAGTATTTCTGCCAAATGATAGTATTTCTGTCAAATTACAGTATTTGTGCTAAAACATAGTATTTTAAAAAAAATTCAATATTAATAGTAAATTACAGTGTCTCTGGTAAATCGCAGCATTTCTGCTATGTTGTACTGTTTTTCTAAATCATAGTATTTCTGTAATGTTTAAGAATGTTTGGCTAAATATATTCTTTCTGTTATCTTATACTATTTCTCCTAAATTCTTGTATTTTTGAGAAGTTATCGTGTTTCTGGTAAGTTACAATATTTCTGCTAAGTTCTGCTATGCTATTGTATTTCTGCCAAGTATTATGTTTCCTCTAAGATATTGCAGTTCTGCTAAGTTATTACATTTAGCAAAGTTCCTTTGCTTCTGCAAAAATTTTACAAATTCTGCAACTTTTCAGCTTTTCTGCTTGTTTCAGCAGACAGCTTCAGCATTACAGCATCCACACTGCATTTTCAAGAGGAAATGCAAATTTTTCTAGTTATTCTTAGGACTTCCGTACGTTTTTTGCCGTCTATCTACTGCCTCAGTTTTCAGCCGATTTTCTCCGTTCAAACTCTATACTGTTCTGCTCTTTCTGCTAATGTGTGCTATGACTTTTGGTGTTTATTACTCTTATACTTTTTAAAATATTACACTTTTTCCTTTAATTTGTCCCATTGAAATGAATGGAAAACTTCCACAATTCTGCTAAAACTTGCTTGTTTTTGAAACTTAACTACTTTGTCATACTTTCACCTAGAAACTCCATTCAAACTTTAAAATGTTCTCAGACTATTGGGCTATTCCTGAATGATTCAGCTTTTTCAGATCTTCTACCATTTTAATTTTATACCTCTTTAAGTTTTCAGTTGCAAAATTGTGATTTTTCAGAAAATACATGCGTTGTTATGGTTGCTATGCAATTAACTCAGAGTGTGCACTCGTCCTTTCTGAATTTTCTCTTCATGTCTGAACAACTTCTTGCTACTCGCTCAATTCACTCAACCCCACAAATTATACATCAAAACGTAGGTATTTTTGCTGGCTTTCAGAAAATGTCACTATCATTGTTGTGGGACTCATAGATTTTTTGCAAATCTCCTCAGAGTAACATAAAGTCTCAAAACTCTCCATAGAAACTCAATGGAGAGTTTCTTCAAAATCAGCGCTGGAATTCTCTAATGAGAGGCATTTTCAAATCGTCATATCTCATAACAAGAAACAAAGTTGAGACATGGCGGCTTATTGTTAATATATCTTCAGACATCCCTGATGCTCACAATTCAAATTTTTCCTCACCTATTACCGCTTGGCCATGAATTACACTTTGTTTGAGGGTAGGAAATTTTTTTCTAGTTATTCTTAGGACTTTCGTACGCTTTTTGCCGTCTATCTACTGCCTCAGTTTTCAGCCGATTTTCTCCGTTCAAACTCTATACTGTTCTGCTCTTTTCTGCTAATGTGTGCTATGACTTTTGGTGTTTATTACTCTTATACTTTTTAAAATATTACACTTTTTTTCCTTTAATTTGTCCCATTGAAATGAATGGAAAACTTCCACAATTCTGCTAAAACTTGCTTGTTTTTGAAACTTAACTACTTTGTCATACTTTCACCTAGAAACTCCATTCAAACTTTTAAAATGTTCTCAGACTATTGGGCTATTCCTGAATGATTCAGCTTTTTTCAGATCTTCTACCATTTTAATTTTATACCTCTTTAAGTTTTCAGTTGCAAAATTGTGATTTTTCAGAAAATACATGCGTTGTTATGGTTGCTATGCAATTAACTCAGAGTGTGCACTCGTCCTTTCTGAATTTTCTCTTCATGTCTGAACAACTTCTTGCTACTCGCTCAATTTCCACTCAACCCCACAAATTATACATCAAAACGTAGGTATTTTTGCTGGCTTTCAGAAAATGTCACTATCATTGTTGTGGGACTCATAGATTTTTGCAAATCTCCTCAGAGTAACATAAAGTCTCAAAACTCTCCATAGAAACTCAATGGAGAGTTTCTTCAAAATCAGCGCTGGAATTCTCTAATGAGAGGCATTTTCAAATCGTCATATCTCCTTAACGAAACAAAGTTGAGACATGACGCTTTGTGCCAATATATCTTCAGACATCCCTGATGCTCACAATTCAAGAATTTTTTCCTCACCTATTACCGTTTGGCCATGAATTACACTTGTTTGAGGGTAGGAAATTTTTCCCTCGCTCAGATTTCTTCAGATTTCAAACTCTGGAAATGAGGCACTTTTTTTCTCTCGTCATATCTTTTGATTGATTTCAACAGAGACCTGAAAATTTCCATGACTGTTCACCAAAGCCTGCTGTTGTTTCACGGTGAAAGCATGATTTTGATGCTCCATATAGATTTAGAGTTACAAAACGTTGTTTGAGGGCAAGTCAAGGCAGTTTTGCTTCGCCTCTACTCAGTTACAGTGTATTACAAGTCATATATCTTCAATAATTTATATTTTATCTCTGAATTATGAAGGCCTGAAGTTTTCCCATCTCTTCTGAACAAATCGGTGTCAGAATGAGCGTTCTAGCCCCTACGGTTAGGAAATTATGGCCATTTGTTCGAGGGGAATCCTGAATGTGAGAAATACACTGCAGAAAACTCATAGCTGTCTCTGTGTCTGTGTGTGTAAGTGCTGATTACAGCAGGTGCAGCCAATTTAGCTGACCTAGATATACCAAGCCCAGACTCTTAACAGCCCCTGTACACTTTGCTCTATGTGTGTGTGTGTGTGTATATCAATATTTCTCCCATGTTAAAGTATTACTCCTCCATAATAGTATTTGTGCTAAATCAAAGTACTTCTACTACATCTTAGTACTTCTGCTCAATCATAGTATTTCTGCTAAATCATAGTATTTTTGAAAAATCATGGTATTTGTGCCAAATCATGGTTTGGGGGCAGAACCATAATATTTATTTTATGTTATGAGATTACTACTAAGTGCAGGAATGTCTGTTATGTTATAGTTTATGTGCTGAATATAGTATATCTGCCAAATCATAGTATTTATCCCAAATCATAGTATTTATGCAAAATTACAGTATTTCTGCTAAAAAAGCAGAAATAGTACCTTTAGCAGAAATTTCTGTGAAAAGATATTATTTATGTTAAAACATAGTATTTCTGCTAAATCATAGTATTTCTGCCAAATCATAGTATTTGTACTTATTCATAGTACTTGTGCCAAATCATAGTATTTGTACCCAATCATAGTATTTCTGCAATATGATCGTATTTGTGCCAAATCATGGTATCTTTTGCCAAATCATGGTATTTGTGCCAAATCATGTTATTTGTGGCCAGTTAAAATTTCTGTTATATTAGTGTTACTACTAAGTCATAGAATTTCTGTTATGTTATAGTATATCTGTTGATTATGGTATATGTGCCAAATAATAGTATTTATAGCAAATAATAGTATTACTGCCCAAACATAGTATTTCTTGTAGTATTTGTAGTAGTAGTTGTTGTAGTATTTGTGCAAAACATAGAATTTCTGCAAAATCATAGTATATCTGTTATGTTATAGTATTACTACTAAGGCATAGTATTGCTACCAAATCATAGCATTCCAAATCATAGTATTACTGCAATTCCATAGTATTTGAGCGAAATCGTAGTATTTGTGCAAAACATACTATGTCTGCAAAATCATATTATATCTGCTATGTTATAGTATTACTACTAAGGCATAGTATTTCTACCAAATCATAGTATTCCTTCAAAATCATAGTATCACTGCAATTTCATAGTATTTGAGCGAAATCGTAGTATTTGTACTAAATCATGGTACTTGTGCCAAATCATAGTATTTTTGCAAATCATATTATTTGAACCAAAACATTGTATTTGTAACGAAGTCATAGTATTTCTTCTAAATCATAGTATTTCACCCAAATCTCAGTAGTTGTGCTAAAACCCAGTATTATTGCCAAATCGTAGTATTTGTACTGAAACATAGTATTTGTGCTAATAAGAGTATTTGTACTAAATCATAGTACTTGTGCCAAATCATAGTATTTCTGCCATATTGTGCTAGTTGTGCAAAAACATAGACTGTCTGCAAAATCATAGTATATCTGTTATGTTATAGTATTACTACTAAGTCACAGTATTTCTGCCAATTCGTAGTATTTGTACTAAATCATACTACTCGTGCCAAATCATAGTATTGAAATCAAAATATAGTATTTGTACCAAAGCATTGTATTTGTAACACAGTACAGTATTTCTGCCAAATCATAGAATTACTGCAATTTCATAGTATTTTGAGGAATCCCTTTTGTTATAGTATTACTTCTAAGTCATAGTATTTCTGCTTTGTCATAGTATTTGTACTGAAACATAGTATTTCTGCCAAATCATAGTATTACTTCTAAGTCATAGTATTTGAGTGAAATTACAGTGTTTCTGCAAAACATTGTATTTCTGCAAAATCATAGTATTTCTCTCATCTTAAAGTACTCAATTATTGTATTTGTGCCAAAGTTTAGTATTTCTGCCAAATGATATTATCTCTGCTAAATCATAGTGTCTGCCAAATCATAGTATTTATGCCAAATTATGGGATTTTGCTAAAACATGGTACTTGTGCCAAATTATAGTATTTGTGCCCAATTAATATTTCTGTTATGTTATAGTATTACTACTAAGTCGTAGAATTTCTGTTATGTTCTGCCAAATCATAGTATTACGGCTATTTCAAAGTATTTGAGTGAAATTACAGTGTTTCTGCAAAAACATTGTATTTCTGCTAAATCATAGTATTTCTGTTATCTTAAAGTACTTGCACTCAATTATAGTATTTGTGCCAAAGTTTAGTATTTCTGCCAAATGATATTATCTCTGCTAAATCATAGTGTCTGCCAAATCATAATATTTGTGCCTAAGCGCAGCATTTGTACCAAAACATAGTATTGCTGCTATATCATAGTATTTGAGCCAAATCATAGTATATGTCCTAAAACATAGTATTTCTGCCAAATCATAGTATTTGTCCTAAAGAATAGTATTTCAACAAAATCACAGTATTTCTGCTATGTTATAGTATTTGTGCTTGTAGAAAACCTGTGTTAGTGTGAGCTACATTACCCAGCAGCCTCTGAGCAGTGAGGGAATTCATGGGACTTCTGAGCTAGATGGTCTTCCTTCGTTCCTGGGCTAACGATTGAGGAGAGAGCTGCTGGGAAGGGGAGCAAATAGCCCATCCTGTATTTGTTGGGGATGGTGTGTGTCACATAAACGTGAGTTAATGTTCCATGCTTAAGATGTTTACCCTGCTACTTGTGTGTATTGGTTTTAGTTACCTTTAGCGTATGTGCTAGTTAGCGATAGCTATGGCAGCACAGTTATTTGATTGTTTTGGGCTTGTTCCTGCTTTGTTTGTTCCCCCTGCAAATTTATGTGAATTTGTACACTGTAATATCGCTGTATTACGTAGTGGCTAAGTAGGAGGCTGACTGTTACTAAGTGCATCAGTGTACATAGGTCATCTGTTGTGTTGGAGTGCCCTCTTGTGGCGCCTTTTGGGTAGTGCCTTAGTAAACGTGAACACTGCAAAGAAGTGGTATCAGACTGGTTTGTAGTGGAGGAATTTGTTGCCAGTTTCTTTCATCTTTAATCCGTATTCATGTTGTAATGTAGTAACTTTTGTGGCACAAATACCAAAATATGGCAGAAATACTATGTTTTAGCACAAATACTTTGATTTGGTATACTTTAGCTTCTTCACCCCTTTTCAGCAAAATTTTCATTTTTTTTCACCCCTTTTCAGCACAAATTCCAGCTTTTTTGGCTGTTTTCAGAAAACAAAAACTCTTTTCAGCAGAAACTCTGCTAATTCATCTCTTTTCAGCGCAAGTTTCTGCTTCTTTACCTCTTTTCTGCAGAAATTCTGCTGATTCACCTCTTTTCTACAAAATTTTCAGCCTTTTCATCTCTTATCAGCACAATTCTCAGCAGCTTCTGCTCATTTCAGCAGAATTGTCCGTCTCTCCACCTCATCTTTGTAAGAATGACTTTGGCTCAGGGAAATGAATAGCCGCCTTGCGACCAGGAGGGCCAGGATCGAATCCTGTTTTGGCTTGTTCCTGCTTTGTTTGTTCCCCCTGCAAATTTATGTGAATTGGTACATTGTAATATCGCTGTATTACGTAGTGGCTAAGTAGGAGGCTGACTGTTACTAAGTGCATCAGTGTACATAGGTCATCTCTTGTGTTGGAGTGCCCTCTTGTGGCGCCTTTTGGGTAGTGCCTTAGTAAACGTGAACACTGCATAGAAGTGGTATCAGACTGGTTTGTAGTGGAGGAATTTGTTACCAGTTTCTTTCATCTTTAATCCGTATTCATGTTGTAATGTAGTAACTTTTGTGGCACAAATACCAAAATATGGCAGAAATACTATGTTTTGGCACAAATACTTTGATTTAGTATACTTTAGCTTCTTCAGCTTCTTCACCCCTTTTCAGCAAAATTTTCATTTTTTCCACCCCTTTTCAGCACAAATTCCAGCTGTTTTGGCTGTATTCAGAAAAAAGACAACTCTTTTCAGCAGAAACTCTGCTGATTCATCTCTTTTCAGCGCAAGTTTCTGCTTCTTTACCTCTTTTCTGCAGAAATTCTGCTGATTCACCTCTTTTCTGCAAAATTTTCAGCCTTTTCACCTCTTATCAGCTTCTGCTCATTTCAGCAGAATTGTCCGTCTCTCCTCCTGTTTTTTTGAGAGAATGAGTTTAGCTCAGTGAGATGAGTAGCTGCCTTGAGACCAGGAGGGCCAGGTTCGAATCCTGCTCAGGGCGACATGTTTTTTTCACCACCATACAACTTTTTGCAACTTTTCATCTTTTTCAGCTTTTCAGCAGACAGCTTCAACGTTAAGGCATCCACACAGCATTTTCGCAGGAAATGCAAATTTTTCTAGTTATGTGTGCCTATGCCAAGAGGCACACATATTACTATTCGTCGGATTTATTATTCTTATTATTATTATTATTATTATTCTCCATCTTCCGCCTAAATTTCGGCATGTATCACGCCCCGCAGTTTTGAGAAAAGCTTCATATATGTTACCTCATTTTGTGCGGCTGGATCTGGAATGGTGTGCTATGACTTTTGGTGTTTATGACTATTATAGTTTTTTAAATATTAATATTTTAGTGAAAATTTTCCCGCGTTCCTCTGCCAAACAGTTTTGACAATAGGGGTACATATGTTACATCATTTTGTGCGGCTGGAGCTGGGCTAGTATGGTGTGACTTTTGGTGTTTATAACTTTTATAGTTTTTGAAATATTTAGATTTTAGTGCAAATTTAGGCCAATTTCTAGGCTCCTGAGAAAGATTCTGCTTTTGGCACCATAGAAACAGACTTCATTTGTGGTGTGTTGGCTCTCTCTAGTGGTATACCGGGAGTAGTACGGCCTAAAGGGTGCCATGCTTGGTGAAAACTACATATCCCACAATTCATAGCATGCCTCTACCGAGTCAAACAATGGCGGACACCACTTCGTTTTATATATCTTTTATTCGTGTTTCTAGGTCACAAAATACACTTTTAAGATATTTTCAGGCGAGAATGTAGGTGTGTAAACTTCAAATATCTGCTCGTTTTATCAAGACATCCCATATTAGCGACAATTCTCTTAAGTGTTGCTGATAGCCGGCTAGCTAGCTAGCGCCGCTAGCCGTGAAAAACCACCCAGGCTTGGCTGATAGTGAGGTGGCTAAAATTTGTTTAATCGCCCGATCGCTCGGCAAGGGTCTGTGTCTTAGCTGGACTTATTTTTCGTTTATATGGGCCGATGATGCTGGTCGATGTGGAAAAAATAACTGAGTTGTTTGGTGGTGGAGCTACAACAGAGGGCAGCTGTCCACCGGTGTGTGACAGAAAGGACATGCCGCGAACGACACATACAAGGCGGTGTGGCTACCGCCGATCAACCGGTGTTTGCTAACGCGGAGGTCAATCGTGGATCAGGGAAAGCGAAGGCAGGATCGTGAGGTGAACTGAATTTCAGGTAAGAAGTTATGACCTGCACTCTATTTGGGTCAGATATAAACCGAGTTTAGGTGTAGTTTATTTTCGTTGTGCTGACTTTTTCAATCACTTACAATAACTCGTACTGCGTGCTAGCTAGCACTACGGAGTTTGTATACAGCTGTGTGCGCGCTAAGTTACCGATGTTACCGATGTTGAACTTTATGACAGCCTCCCTGTCATTCTCTCGCCTGTTGAAACTTCAGTCATGAAACTGATCAATGATCGGCTTTTCTCTCTTGTTTGTTTATCGCGCTAAACAACAGCAGCACGTTTAAGCTTGATCAGCTGTTGTTAGAATTCTTTTGATTTTAATTTCTAGTATCAGCTGATGTTTGCTGGAGCATGAAGATGAAATCAGGAGATGTCCTTACTGAATCATCAGAGCTGAACTGGTGATGGAGAAACAGGTTTACCCTTAGGTGACATGAATGAGTTGAAGGGAAGTTATGAGTTGTTTCTGACAGACAAATATACACCAAGCTCCTTTTTTTGTGTAGCTGACAGCTGGTAACTGTGCAGGGGCGGATCTAGCAAAGCTTTTGCCAGGGGCCAGGTAGGGCATTAACAGAGAAAGGTGGACACAAAGATATACTTTTCTTTCTTACTCTCATATAAAATATTTAGCTTTTATTAAATAGTTATCTGAATCTTACAACCAAAGTTTGTATAATAATACACAAGATTGGCTGTAGACCATTCTTCATCATTCAGAACACTGTGTAAAAATAACAAAAACAAAAAGTGAATGCAAAAGTGCATAAATATTTATTTTACGTGTTTGATGTGTGTGGCAGGCGTGGTCTGCAGTGCCGCCGCTGCAGGGAGGTGGACCCACCTGAGCGGCACCTGCAATCACGCCCTCGGGCGTAGTCTGTGCTCTCTCGGCTGTTTTTGGGTGTGTGTCGGGCTGTGAGTTGAAAAGCTACAGCCGGCTGTTTGGGTACACCAACCATGTGTGAAAAGTGGTCCATAACGTAATGCTTCAAAGCGTGTTCATGCAAACATTGTCGGATCTGCCGTGGTACAATGGGACTTCTGCTCATGAACCTGTGTGCACAGCGTCTGCAAATCGGCGCTGTACGAAGTAACTTCATCTTTACACAAAACTGTAAGCTGTCATCTGTGAAGCGTGAGTGGTGTTTGTTTTTACCATAGTTCATGGTGGAGAATGGGTGCTCTTCTGAGTTTTGCTCTCTGTAGCTGTATGAATGGCAAACTACACTGAATAGCAGCGGCATAGGCACACATAAAATTTCTTCTGAAATTTTCGCTTTCTAGTTGTGTGGATGCCCTAAAGGGCTTCCACACAATTGTTTTCCTGTTTCTCTTTATTCTTTATTATTCTTGGGGTTTCCGTACGTTTTTTGCCGCTTAACTACTGCCTCAGTTTTCAGCCGATTTTCTCAGTTCAAACTTTAAAAAATTCTGCTCTTTCTGCTAATGTTTGCTATGACTTTTGGTGCTCATAAGTGCTATACTTTTTGAGATATTGAATTTTTTTTGCAATATTTTTTGCCCATTTCTGCACATTATCAGTGGGGTCACTAGTTTTCCTTGCCCGGTTGAGCCGTGTTTTAGCTCAGTGAGATGAGCAGCCGTTCTCAGACTGGGAGGCCCGGGTTCAAATCCCGCTTATGGCAACATTTCTTTCAGTTAACAGTTAAGCTTTTTTAACTCGTTTCAACACAAATTTCAGCTTTTCCACCCCTTTTCATCAAAATTTTCAGTTTTTTCACCACTTTTCAGCACAAATCCCAGCTTTTTCAGCTGTTTTCAGCAAAAAAACCTCTTTTCAGCAGAAATTCTGCTGATTGAACTATTTTCAGCAGAAATTTCAGAATTTTCACCTCTTTTCAGCCCAAATTCTGCTTACTCACCTCTTCTGCAAAATTTTAAGCCTTTTCACCTCTTATCAGCTCAAATCTCAGCTGTTTTCAGAAAAAAACTCTTTTGAGCAGAAATTCTGCTGATTCATCTCTTTTCAGCGCAACTTTCTGCTTCTTTACCTCTTTTCAGCAGAAATTCTGCTGATTCACCTCTTCTGCAAAGTTTTCAGCCTTTTCACTTCTTCTCAGCACAATTCTCAGCAGCTTCTGCTCATTTAGCACAACTGTCCCTTTCTCCATCTCTTGTTTTTGCGAGAGTGAGTTTGGTTCAGTGAGCTGAGCAGCTGCCTTGAGACCAGAAGGGCCAGGTTCAAATCCCGGTCATGGCAAAACCTTTTTTCAGTTTTCTCTTTTGTTCTTTTGTTCTGCCTCTTTTCTGCAGAAATTCTGCTGATTTATCTCTTTTCGGCAAAATTTTCAGCCTTTTCGCCTCTTCTCAGCACAAAAAATGAGCATCTTCTGCTCATTTTAGCAGAATTGTCAGTCTCTCCTCCTGTTTTTTGAGAGAATGAGTTTAGCTCAGTGAGATGAGTACCTACCTTGAGTCCACGAGGGCCAGGTTTGAATCCTGCTCAGCGCAAAACTTTTTTTTCACCACCATACAACTTTTTGCAACTTTTCATCTTTTTCAGCTTTTCAGCCGACAGCTTCAGCGTTAAGGCATCCACACAGCATTTTCGCAGGAAATGCAAACTTTTTCTAGTTCTTTATTATTCTTAGGACTTCCGTACGTTTTTTGCCGTCTATCTACTGCCTCAGTTTTCAGCCGATTTTCTCCGTTCAAACTCTATACTGTTCTGCTCTTTCTGCTAATGTGTGCTATGACTTTTGGTGTTTATTACTATTATACTTTTTAAAATATTACACTTTTTTCCTTTAATTTGTCCCATTGAAATGAATGGAAAACTTCCACAATTCTGCTAAAACTTGCTTGTCTTTGAAACTTAACTACGTTCTCATGCTTTCACCTAGAAACTCCATTCAAACTTTAAAATGTTCTCAGATTATTGGGCTATTCCTGTCTGATTCCGCTTTTTCAGATCTTCTACCGTTTTAATCTTATCTCTCTTTAAGTTTTCAGTTGCAAAATTGTGATTTTTCAGAAAATACATGCGTTGCTATGGTTGCTATGCAATTAAGTCAGAGTGAGTGCTGGTCCGTTCTGAATTTTCTCTTCATGTCTAAACAACTTCTTGCTACTCGCTCAATTTCCACTCAACCCCACAAATTATACATCAAAACGTAGGTATTTTGCTGGCTTTCAGAAAATGTCACTATCTTTATTGTGAGATTTACCGTTTTTTCGCAATTTGTCTCGGAGTGACACAAGAGGTCTGACAACTCCCCATTCAAAGTCTATGGGAGGTTTTGAAATTCAGAGCTGAAATTCTGTAACGGGAGGCATTTTCAAATCGCCATATCTCTTTAACAAAGCAAAGTTAGGACATGAGGCTTGTGCCAATATATCTTCAGACACTGCTGACACTCACAGTGGAAGCAGTTTTTACAATTATCTTACCGTTGAGCCATGAATTACGTTTGTTTGAGGGGTGGAAATCGGTCCTCCTCTCAGTTTTCAAACTCCGAAAATGAAGCCGTTTCTTCTCTCGTCATATCTCCGCGACGGAGGTACAAAGAGCAATGAAAGTCGCAGTGAAAGTACACCAAAGTCCGCTGATTCACCCAGTACAAGAATTATGCTGCTAGCCCTCCTAGTTTTTGAGTTACACGACGTTTTGTAACTCCAAAAAACGGCGTTTTTCACCTCTCACCGCGATCTATTTTCTGACTGCCCAAGTATCTGTCTTTCAGACCGCCGCCCCCTTTCCAGGTGGCGCAATCAGTAATGACACGGCTCTGCAGCTCAAAGGTCGTGGGTTCAATCCCACCTTGGTCCAATTTTTTTTTTTTTCACTACAAATTTATACACTATCACAGACCTGTAATTTATATTGCTAATTTATTACAATTCTGCAAAGTTTTATGATTTTAGCAGCTTTTCTAATATGGACCTCAGATTCTTGTTAACGCTCCATGGCAGAAACAAGTAAACAGCCTGATGAAGCAGACAGAGGCAGTACTTCTGACTGGTGACTTTGAGCAGAACCAGGTTGTTTTCATTTCATTTCTTTATTTATTTCACACATGGTTCAACAGTGTTTCTTTTTCTACATACAGAACCTTCTGCCTCTTTTCAGCAGAAATTCTGCTCATTCACCTCATCTCTTGTGTTGGAGTGCCCTCTTGTGGCACCTTTTGGGTAGTGCCCTAGTAAACGTGAACACTGCAAAGAAGTGGTATCAGACTGGTTTGTAGTGGAGGAATTTGTTGCCAGTTTCTTTCATCTTTAATCCGTATTCATGTTGTAATGTAGTAACTTTTGTGGCACAAATACCACAATATGGCAGAAACACTATGTTTTGGCACAAATACTTTGATTTGGTATACTTTAGCTTCTTCACCCCTTTTCAGCAAAATTTTCATTTTTTTCACCCCTTTTCAGCACAAATTCCATTTTTTTGGGCTGTTTTCAGAAAAAAAAAACTCTTTTCAGCAGAAACTCTGCTGATTCATCTCTTTTCAGCGCAAGTTTCTGCTCCTTTGCCTCTTTTCTGCAGAAATTCTGCTGATTCACCTCTTTTCTGCAAAATTTTCAGCCTTTTCACCTCTTATCAGCACAATTCTCAGCAGCTTCTGCTAATTTCAGCAGAATTGTCAGTCTGTCCACCTCTTCTCTGTGAGAATGAGTTTGGGTCAGTGAGATGAGTAACTTCTTTGAGCCTGGTAGGGCCAGGTTCGAATCCTGCACAGGGTAACATTTTTTTTTCACCACCATACAACTTTTTGCAACTTTTCATCTTTTTCATCTTTTCAGCAGACAGCTTCAGCGTTAAGGCATCCACACAGCATTTTCGCAGGAAATGCAAATTTTTCTAGTTATTCTTCAAGTTGCTTCCGTACGTTTTTTGCCGCTTAACTACTGCCTCAGTTTTCAGCCGATTTTCTCAGTTCAAACTTTAAAAAATTCTGCTCTTTCTGCTAATGTTTGCTATGACTTTTGGTGCTCATAACTTCTATACTTTTTGAGATATTGAATTTTTTTTGCAATATTTTTTGCCCATTTTTGCACATTATCAGTGGCCTCACTAGTTTTCCTTGCCCGGTTGAGCCGTGTTTTAGCTCAGTGAGATGAGCATCCGTTCTCAGACTGGGAGGCCGGGGTTCAAATCCCGCTTATGGCAACATTTCTTTCAGTTAACAGTTAAACTTTTTTAACTCAATTTCAGCTTTTTCACCCCTTTTCAGCAAAATTTTCAGTTTTTTTCACCACTTTTCAGCACAAATCCCAGCAGTTTTCTGCTGTTTTCAGCAAAAATCTCTTTTCAGCAGAATTCTGAAAAGAGTTCTGCAGAACTCTTTTCAGCAGAAATTCTGCTGATTGAACTCTTTTCAGCAGAATTTTCAGAATTTTCACCTCCTTTCAGCCCAAATTCTGCTTATTCACCTCTTCTGTAAAATTTTCAGCCTTTTCTCCTCTTATTAGCACAAATCTCAGCTGTTTTCAGAAAAAACCTCATTTGAGCAGAAATTCTGCTGATTCATCTCTTTTCAGTGCAACTTTCTGCTTCTTTGCCTCTTTTCAGCAGAAATTCTGCTGATTCACCTCTTTTCTGCAAAATTTTCAGCCTTTTCTCCTCTTATCAGCACAATTCTCAGCAGCTTCTGCTCATTTCAGCAGAGTTGTCCGTCTCTCCACCTCTTCTTGGTTAGAGTGAGTTTAGCTCAGTGAGATGAGTAGCTGCCTTGAGACCAGGAAGGCCAGGTTCGAATCCTGCTCAGGGCAATTTTTGTTTTTTTCACCACCATACAACTTTTTGCAACTTTTCATCTTTTTCAGTTTTTGAGCAGACAGCTTCAGCAATAAGGCATCCACACAGCATTTTCGCAGGAAATGCAAATTTTCTAGTTCTTTAATTATTGTGTGGATGCCCTAAAGGGCTTCCACACTATTGAGTTCCTGTTTCTCTTTATTGTGTGGATGCCCTAAAAGGGCTTCCACACTATTGAGTTCCTGTTTCTCTTTATTCTTTATTATTATTGTGTGGATGCCCTAAAGGGCTTCCACACTATTGTTTTCCTGTTTCTCTTTATTCTTTATTATTCTTGGGGTTTCCGTACGTTTTTTGCCGCTTAACTACTGCCTCAGTTTTCAACCGATTTTCTCAGTTCAAACTTTAAAAAATTCTGCTCTTTCTGCTAATGTTTGCTATGACTTTTGGTAATCATAACTTCTATACTTTTTGAGATATTGAATTTTTTTTGCAATATTTTTTGCCCATTTTTGCACATTATCAGTGGCCTCACTAGTTTTCCTTGCCCGGTTGAGCCGTGTTTTAGCTCAGTGAGATAAGCAGCCGTTCTCAGACTGGGAGACCCGGGTTCAAATCCCGCTTATGGCAACATTTCTTTCAGTTAACAGTTAAACTTTTTTAACTCAATTTCAGCTTTTTCACCCCTTTTCAGCAAAATTTTCAGTTTGTTCACCACTTTTCAGCACAAATCCCAGCTTTTTCAGCTATTTTCAGCAAAAACATCTTTTCAGCAGAATTCTGAAAAGAGTTCTGCAGAACTCTTTTCAGCAGAAATTCTGCTGATTGAACTCTTTTCAGCAGAATTTTCACCTCTTTTCAGCCCAAATTCTGCTTATTCACCTCTTCTGCAAAATTTTCAGCCTTTTCACCTCTTATTAGCACAAGTCTCAGCTGTTTTCAGAAAAAACCTCATTTGAGCAGAAATTCTGCTGATTCACCTCTTTTCTGCAAAATTTTCAGCCTTTTCTCTTCTCATCAGCACAATTCTCAGCAGCTTCTGCTCATTTCAGCAGAGTTGTCCGTCTCTCCACCTCTTCTTGGTCAGAGAGAGTTTAGCTCAGTGAGATGAGTTGCTGCCTTAGGACCTGGAGGGCCAGGTTCGAATCCTGCTTAGAGCAATGTTTTTTTTCAGCAAAAATTTCTCTGTCTTTACCCCTTTCAGTAGAAGTTTTTGGCTTTTCACCACTTTTCAGCAAACATTTTCTGCTTCTTCACCTGTTTCCAGCAGAATTTTCAGTTTCTTCACCGCCATATAACTTTTTGCAAGTTTTCAACTTTTTCAGCTTTTTCAGCAGGCAACTTCAGCGTTAAGGCATCCACACAGCATTTTCGCAGGAAATGCAAATTTTTCTAGTTTCTATGTTAGCCCTGCGACAGACTGGCGACCTGTCCAGGGCGTACCCCGCCTCTCGCTCTATGACAGCTGGGATAGGCTCCAGCGCCCCCCGCGACCCTGAAAAGGATAAGCGGAAGCGAATGGATGGATGGATGGAAGTTTAAAATTGTCTACAATATTGCCAAAGAGTGCCAAAGCACTTTAAGAACAAGCACTTTTTCAGTAACTTATCTTTCTTATAGAATGGTGATTCAAATAAAGAACTTTGTGTTGACAAGATTGTTAGTTAATAAATTACAAATCAATATTGTCTGTATGGACAGCAATTTTTTTAAAATGCCGTGCTTTTTGCACACATGTAAAACTGCGGTGTTAAGCGATGTTGAAAAATTTGGGTGCACCTAATTTTTGTGCTTTTTTCTTAGGTGCACCAGTGTAACCATGGAAAAAGTTAGTCTAGAGCCCTGCAGCTATATCTTTTGGTGCTCATAACTTTTATGCTTTTTAAAATGTTAAGATTTTAACATTTCCACTCGTCATATGTTCTAAAGTGTGGACTCCAGAGACATGAGCCTTGTGCCAATATCTTCAAACACTCCTGACAGTCACGGTAAAAGAATTTTTTTGATACCATTTACCATTTTCCCATGAATTACATTTGTTTTAGGATAGGAAATCTGTCCTTGCCTCACTGAGATAAGCAGGCGCCCTGACAGTGGGCAGCACAGTTTTGAATCCAACTCGTGGTTGTTGCCGTATTTCTTTCCCGCTCTCGCTCCTTCTGCTTTCTTGACATTCTTCAGTGTACCCTTTCAAATAATGCAGACAGTTTAGCTTCTTCACCCCTTTTCAGCAAATAGTTCCACTTCTTCAGCTGTTTTCGGCACATGATTTCCGCTACACAGCATTCACCCACTATTTTCGCAGGAAATGCAACTTTTTCTAGTTAACAAAGCAATTTGCAGTTCAGGAAAACAATAGTTGAATAGGTAAATAAACATTCAAGAAATCCTCAGATTGTCTTAGATGCTACCATCAGGTTAGCATTTTCACTTTGCCATAAGTTTTTTGCTGCTTAGTGGCAGTTGGTTTGCACTGACTGAAGGCTCAGCAAAGTAGTTCAGACTCTTGTCATCTTACAGTTGTCTTACAGTAGATTGTATTGCAACATAGTCACTGAAACATCTCTTCTTGACAGATATTTGCCTGTTAAAATATACACAGATACTCATTCATATTCTGAATCAAAGGTTTCAGATTCAGACACCTTTTGACAAAAAGGGCAATTCTTTAGCATCTTACCCCCTCCATACATACTACTTCAAATATAACAGGTACTGTCACATAGTATGTCTGTTTTAATATAGTTAAATACAAGGGCAAAAACAATAAAACACATAATTGGAAAGAATATTAGGGATATTTTTAAGTGCTGGTGAGAAATTTTGTACAACTCTTACATCTTAGTGGATATCAGGGGGAGCAATAGGTCAACTTAAGTCACCTATAAAAATCTCTTGTCAAAAAACATTTGACAAAAAAATGCTTCTTGATTTTAATGTACAGTGGGGGAAAAAAAATAATTGATCCATTCCTGAATTTTCAAGTTTCACCTCTGTGCTTGACTGGGGGTTTTTGGGTTAAACTAGACATTTCTCTTTCTCCAAACACACCAGCTCAAGCTGATGCCAAGAGCTGGATTTTTGTGTCATCTGACCACAGCACTTTCTCACGAGCCTACTCTGAATAAGATAGTTGCTCACTGGCAAACTTAAGATGGGCCTGCAATGTGCCTTGTAGATTTTAGTCTGCTTAGTGTGTTACCAATGGTGTTCTGTCTATGGATCATTAACAAGCATCTCTTATGCAGTTTTAAGCTGATCCACCACCTTTCTCTGATCATCCACAACCCATGAGGCACGATCTTACATGGAGCTTCAGACCAAGGACAGTTGATGGTCATTTATATTTCTTCCATTTTTAAAAAAGCACACCAACAGTTGTCACCTTCTCAGCATACTTCTTTCTGATAGTCTTATAGTCCATTCCAGTAATCCAGCATCACAACAGTCTGTCCCTAGTGTCTTTTAATAGCTTTTTCTTACCCGTGGTAGATAGTTGTGCTTTATACACACAACAAATTAAGAATAGCTGTAATAGCTGTATTTGATTGATTGATAACAATCTGTGTGCCCAACACGTTCTCACTCCCAAAGTGTAACATTTTGCGCTAGGTGACAAATCGTCGGTATATTACGCTTCTGGGCACCCAACATGTCCCTATATTATGACATCGAAAAAATGAGGAACCATGAGAACTATTTGGAATGAATCTATATATGTATGTTTGTTTTACTTAACTTGCTTTGGAAAACACTATCTAACATCATTAAAGTGCTGGTTAAGGTTAGAGATAAGGTTATGGTTAGGGCTGGAATACACGGGCGGAACGTGTATTACCGCGGGAGCGTTATTCTACTGGATTTCATCCATAACCCTGCGCATAGCATAAGAACGTGGAATGTCACCTTTCGCATTCTGGAGGAACACCTCAGGACTTGTCAAATTTTCAGTATATTATGCCTCGGGAGTGAGAACGGTCTGGTGTGCCACATGGGCAAACCAGTCCTTTGGGAACCAGAATTCTGACTGCAGTGTAGGGGATAAAATATTAATTTCACTAAATGAAACACAAATCGATTTCAAACTTTTGTGTATCTATGTTTTTTTTTTTTCTTTTTTCTGGAATGCGTGACATTCTGTCAAACTTACCCATTCAGCAGGGGAACAAATAATTATTTCAGACCACTGTAAAGTGTATGATAATGAGAAATGTTATTTTACTACATCCACAATTTCCACTCATGAAACAATATACGAGTCCCTTTATGGCTTCTGGACCACGAAGAGACTCAAACCACTGCTGCTGCTTTTATTGGTCGAGGAACTGTTCAGGCAAGGGATTTGCCCCCGTTTCTTCCTTCTTGTCCGAGAATGAGGTGCCTCTGGTATGTTCCAGGGAGTTGTTGCTAGCTCCCTGGCATGGAGGGGGACACGCTGCTGAGGAGATCAGGAGGATCTTGATCTTAATGACCCTTCAATAAAAATCAACAAACTATAAATAAAGCATCAAATCTAAACGTATAAGTGCAAGGAATTTCAAATGAACAAGCAGAGAAAAATGGTACAGTCAAAAAAAGGACAAAACAAGAGCAACATCCATCAAATGGTTAATTACCTCCAAGTTTTGTTGAAGTCCTGAATTCTGCGACTTTTCAGGAGCTCAACTTCCCTTAATTCCTAACCACAAGTCCTCCACTGTACAGTAGTACTGTGACTGTAGTAGATCACTCCCGTTATTGCTTCCAAGGTTGCTCTGTTAGAAGCTATGGGTTAAAACAATTAAATTTGCCAAATTAAATCTAAAATAAAAGGAAGAAGGGTCCTCATGTAAGTATCCACTTTCAAAGCACTACCACCACAGCCTTGGTGGACCAAGTAAATCATGTTAGCATCATAAAGCACTGTTTTAAACCATATTTATTTATAATTTGGAAAAAGAAATTTGGTGAATTAATTAGCAGTTATTCTGCTGTATTTGCTGTATAGGAGTAGAAATACTAAAAAAGGACACTAGATTACATTAATCCTCAAGAAATCTTAAAGAATAGAAGAGTTCTAAAGCAACTTCTGAAACCTCTGTACTACTGTTTCATTAGTCCTGTTATATATTATCATATACCTTTTAGAAATAATAAAATAAAAAAAACAAAAAACAAAACAAAACGGTAGCCCCTTCTATTTCTAGAACACGTTGCAAAGTTTCCTTCTGGTAGTTTGATCTCCTCACTTCTGACTACCTTCCCTCTCTTCGTTACCATCCGACTACATTTCTCTTCTATATATACTTCTACATACACAGGAGTCTGATTATAATGCAGATATTGCACGTACAGTTAGGATATGCACATTTCTGAGGTTGTGTTGTAGTGTGGCGTTATTATTGCACATCCAGGTTTCAAGCTTCACCGTGATCCTATCTTTCCTATCTTTCTTTTTTTTATCTCTTGCACCCAAAGATCCTTCTTCCGGTGCACTTGGTACCCAATCTCGAGTGGGGGTGATGATACCTGTCGTCCTGGCTCCCCCTTACTGTAGCAATCTCTAGCCATGAGAGCAGTTCCTTCTTCTGAATGTTGGAACACTAGTAGTTTCGCCGTCAATCTGGATGCTGGGTATTGAAGATTCCATAAGTCCCTCATCCTATTCATGTAACCCCTTCCGCTGGGGTTACTTGCGCAGTAGCATTGCAACAGCACCCTGTTTTTATCTCTTGCCCACTGCCGCCTTGTTCCAGTAGCCCACTACGCTATCCAGCAACTATCTGCCTCTCGCTCTATGGCAGTTAGGATAGCTCAGCATTCACGCCAAAAAGTTCAGTCTTTGTTTCATCAGGCCAGAAAATGTTGTTTTTCATGGTCTGTGAGTCCTGGGTGACATCCTGCCCTTTACTGAGGAGTGGTTTCTGTGAAATGGTTGTCCTTCTGGAAGACTTTTTTTCTCTCCACAGAGCAACTCTGACAGAGTGACCAGAGTCACCTCCCTGATTAAGCCCTTTCCATCCCAAACTAATTATATGTATTAAATGCTTAATCATTAATTAGGTTATAAATGACCTGTGCTGTTTCTGTCATGACTGTTAGAATCTTTACCCTTACTGAAACATTGTATTAAACACTGTAGGGGAAAAAATCTTAGGACTTCAAGAACAGCCACATGTCAAAAACACCCAGGAATATTTTATTCCTTCACAGGTGCAGTGGGTGAGCCAGCATCGGAAACAACAGCCTCCAGAGAGCGAGCCCACGACCGTGGACGCTCCCATGAAAGGAAACACCATCATTCCTCTGCAGACAAACAGCGCTACTACTCTTGTGACCGCTACTGCAGCCGGGGACAGTGCCACTCGAAATCTTCCACCGCCAGCTGTGCCGCCTCTCCAAGTGAAGGGCTGGAAACCAGCAACAAGCAGGTGGGCGGGCATGTTCTTTTTGACTAGGGTCATCTTTGGTCTTTCATGTTTTTTAATGTCATTCTTGTTAGTTTAGCTTAAGGCTTCTTGTTTTTTTTGCAAATTCCTCCATTTTCCACCATTTCTCCTCCTACTCATCAATCAAATCAACTTGGGCTTCCCATATAGACAATTCAGGTATTTGTGGCTTTAGGGGGGGCCAACACATAGGATAATATATTTTTCTGTTTTTGTTCAAATCAAGCTCTTTCATCCCAATTTTTACTTTCTTTTGAAACAATTTATAAATGCAACTATACTGTTTGGATTGTTTTATACCTATGATTTGGGTCATGTCTTCAGTGATAAGTATGGCTTGTGCACCTCATACTTATCACTGAAGACATGACCTCACTTCTTTTAGCAATGGATATATGTCACACTCTAGAGTATTACACAGTCCAGCTTCTTGTAAGATATACTCACAAGTACAGTCACAGGAATACAGTACAGTTACAGTACAATACGGTTACCACAGGAATATTTGACTGTAGGTTCAGCTTTCAGGAGACAGCCATACAGCATTTATACAACATGCCTTATCCAGCTTGGTGCTAATGTTAAATAATCTAATTTGATAGCTCAGAAAAGTGTGCTATCATCCCGGGTCCATCTGCCTGTCCGTCCATCCGTCAATCCATCTATTTTCTTCCACTTATCCGGGACTGTCCGGGTTGCGGGGGCAGCAGTCTAAGCACGGTCTAAGCACGGATGCCCAGGTATCCCTCTCCCCAGGCACCTCCTCCAGCTTATCCTGGGAAACACCAAGATGTTTCCAGGCCAGCCAAGAGATGGAATCTCTCAAGCGTATCCTGGTTCTGCCCCCAGTGGGACGTGCCCGAAGAAACTCACCCAGAAGGCACCCAGGAGGCATCCTTGCCAGATGCCCAAACAACCTCAACTGGATCCTTTTGATGTGGAAGAGTAGCAGCTCTAGTCTGGGCCCCTCTCAGATGCCTGAACTCCTCACCCCTATTTCTGAGGGAGAGGCCAGCCACATTTCAGAGAAAACTGCTTGTACCCGTGATCTCATTCTTTCGATCACAGTGCCCTTCCAGGTCTCACTGTCATTTGCCACATGAGTGTTGAAGTCATGTGGCAGGATGACATTCACCAGATAGAGCACCGTTGACAGCCCCACCTCGTGAATCCAAGAAGTCTGGGTACTCTGCAAACTACAGTCTAGACCTGTTCCTGACTCAATGGCACAGGGAAACAGCTCTCTAATCCACCGTTAAAACCCTATGTACTGGTAGCTAGCCAAGTGGATACAATAATACCCACCTCAGCCCACTGTCACTCATAAAGGGTAACTTCAGACTGGAATCGAGTCTAGTCCATCTCCAGGAGACTGGTTCCTGAGCAGTGTGTTGAGGTGACCCCAAATATATTTAAGTATCTCTCAACCTCTAGCACTAGTTCAGGCTCCACCAGAGAGGTGACATTTTGTGTTCCAATATCCACCCTCGATAGCCAGGGATTGGACAAACAGGGCCCCCACCCTTGACTGCTGCCTGACAGACATTGAACCCAACCCCTAGTGCGCCTCCTGCAGGTAGTGGACTTACAGGAAGGAACTAAAATAAGTAAACTGCAGAGTTGTTTTAGCTAACATATGTGAAGATACATTTATAGATTTTTTCAAGTGAAGTAAATAATGTGATAAAAGAGCCTGATATGAACGGAAAGACGTGCTGCCTAGCTTGACCAATACATTGGTCTATGTATTGGTCCCTTAAAAGCCACAAATAGCTGAATTGTCATCAAGAGAGGTCCAAGTTGATCTGATTGAGTAGGACACGAAATGGTGGAATTTAGAGCAATTTGAAAAGAAATTAGATGACTTAATCTGAGAAATAAAGATAGATTGAAAAAGTCTCTTACCTCAACTTCCACTGGTAAAAAGGATGAATGAAAGAGTGCAGAACACAGAACTATACAGTGAGAAACAATGAAGTAACAGA
Source organism: Oreochromis aureus (assembly GCF_013358895.1). Lineage (NCBI taxonomy): Eukaryota > Metazoa > Chordata > Actinopteri > Cichliformes > Cichlidae > Oreochromis > Oreochromis aureus. The sequence continues at coordinate 39,558,649 of NC_052953.1, forward strand.
TAAGTGAGATTAAGAAAAGCGAGAAAAAAACAATGCAAGCTGGAAACTTTAAAGCATAGCAAAGCATAACACTATCTATCTACATAGTTTTATGCAACAGTTTTCACATTATATACACTTAACCTGTGCATGTATTTTAGATAACTGGGAACCTTTTCCATTTCAGCTGCATGTTACAAGTCAAACCCAATTAGTGCCAGTGAAAAATATTAACTTATCAATATCAGCATTTAATATAAATACAATACTATGTAAAAGTCTTGAGCCACCCTTCATTTCTTTAGTTATTTATTGAAAAATACAAACAAAGATGGAAATACAGTATATATGGCAAAAATAGTGTTTGTACAATTAAAACAAGCTTAGAACTCAGTATTTTGTATAAATGTAAATTTTCCCAACACGGCCAAAACTGTATTCTTGTCATTTTTTTTAAGTATTCTTCAGGAATAGTTCTCCAGCTTTCTTGACCTGTTTTTTCAGTTATTTTCAAGATGATCAAACTTCACTTCAGTATTGTTGAAGTCCAGGCTCTGTGGAGGCATGGAGTCCTGGTATGCTTTTATTGCATTGGCAGTGTATCTGAGAACATTTTCATGCTAAAAGATGAAGCTCTTGCCATTCAGATGATTTTAAGATTTTATTGCAAATTGGATCAAAATCTGGCTCTACTTTTCTGCTCTCATAATTCCATAAGTTTTAACAAGATCCCCAACACCATTGGCTGAAATGCAACCGCAAACCATGACAGAGACTCCACCATGTTTTACAGATGCCTGTAGACACTTACTCTTGCACTTTTCTCCTGACCTCCACAATTTAAAAAAAAGTAAAAATGAGAGACTGCACTAGACTAGAATAAAAACAGACAACACTTTGAATCAAATCAGTGAATATATGTTCCACTGTAAACTTTACAATACTTAAGTCAAGTTGAAATGACTTGATATATTTGAATAAAACTCATTTGACTGCTTTGTGTCTGCATATTACCATATATGACAGAGCATCAGCAAATGTGTGATATAGACAAACAGAAACTAAATGCAGACTGCTGTGATCGCTCTGCATGTTTTTAGTGCTTTCTCCTCTGTCTGCTTCCAGTATAGCCTCTCATGGCCTTTCGCTTTTCTTCCCACTTTGTCTTTTTCATCATGTCTCTCTGTGATTAGCTATCCATTTGTGCATCTTTATTTTTGTCTTCTCTGTCCCTCTTATGTTCTCTGTTGTCTTATCATGTACATGTATTTTGGTGTCTTTCTTTTCTTTTCTTCCCTTGGGTGGCTCTGTACCCATACATATCCTTCCCATTTTCCTTTCTTCTCTGGCATATTTTCTTTTTCCTCATCATTTCAAATTGCTTGTCCAATTTTCATCTAGGGCAGTGGTTGGGTTAAAAGCAGCCCAGTGGCACTGAGCTCCAATACTAGCACGCCAAGCCGTGGACGTCGGCAGCTCCCCAAGATCCCCCACATCCCGCGACCTGGGGTAGCTTACAAGACTGCCAATTCCTCCCCTGTGCATTTTGTGTCCAGCCAGACCTCTCTGAGTCCTGGCCGGCTAAGCCGTGGCCTCTCAGAGCACAATGCCCTCCGTCACAGCGGCTCTCACCACTTCCCCTGCCCCGTCACTCGTATCAGCTCAGAGCCCTTCCTGAGCCAGGGCCAGGGCAAGGCCCTGGGTAGCCTCTATGGCAGCCTCCGGGACCAGCTGGAAGTCTTCCAGGATATGGCAGCGCTGTCTCCCAGCCCCTGTGCTGGACACTCCTCTTGGAACGTACTGCCTCGCATGATGGGAGCCTTGTCTCCTGCTCAACAACAGAACCTTGGTATGCCCAATGGGCACCACATCAGCTTTGGGAGTAGCACCAGCCCAGGTTCTGGCGTCAGGGCACCCAGGTGTTACCAGGAGGCAGTGAAGGATGAATGGTGCTAGCATGGCTTTAAACAAACCTTTTTAATGCATTTTTGAGGAATTGTGATGAGTTTTATCATCTTCTTTGAAGGCTTTAGTTTACATCATCACTGTGTGTGTTTAATGCTTTATTGTAATCCTAACTTGGAGATCTTAAGTTATTGAGAACATCTGGGGAGACTGCTTTAAGGGGGTAATATTTGAATGTGAATAGAAAAGTATCCTCTTTATCAAAGCGCTTGTAGCAGAAAAGCAGACTTTTTGTCAATATCAGATGTCTTACAGTGTCTGTTCTTGGTTTGCTATTGACACCACCATACTGATCCTCAAGCAACTTTCCATATAATATATATAATAATATATACTGAGGTAATAACTCAGTGTACACGTAAATGGTAAATGACCTGGTTATTCTCATATAGCGCTTTTATAGTATGAACTACCTTTCAGTTTATGCTTCGTGTTCAAGCAAATGCACATTTGCACATGCACGCTCACAGCCACATGCCAAGATTGCCATGCAATTAGCATAGAAGCTCCTCTCGATGAGTGAAGATAAGCTAAACCACGGGGCGGTACAAATATGTTTGTAATAGAGATGGCACGATACCACTTTTTTATGTCCGATACCGATACCGATATCATAAATTTGAATATCTGCCGATACCGATATGAATCCGATATAGTGTGTTTTTTAATCAATAAAACTGTTTTTTTTAATATCTTGCTGCATTTTGTATAAGTTCATACTCAAGTTTAAATAAACAACAACACTAAAGCTATTCTGTTATACCTGTATGTAAAAAATACACTGCGCCCAAAATATTTCATAGTTCAGCAACACTGATCAATCTAATAAACTTAAACCTACTCCATCCTTCCTATTCTGGTATTTTAAAGAGTACTTAGCAGAAATATTAAGCAACCTAACTAATAGGGTTGCAAACTCCCAGCAAAAAAAAAAATAGGGAACCACCCCCCACCCTCCACCTCATGATGCTTAATCGATGTAATCAACTTTAATTTGATGCAGTGTGAAAAAAAAATGCACAGAAATAAATTATTTTTCAAGAATAATTAAATAGATTCAACATCTTTCTTCAACAGAATTGCAGACTGCACAGATGGTATCTTCCCAAAGGAAAAAGTACTATAGCTTACTAGGGTATATTAGACTTAACAGTTACTATATACAGTAATGGACTTCTATACATTTTACATCAGATTAAAACTTTGGGTGTAAGATTCAGATAATTATTTATTAAAAGCTACATATTTTAAATGAGAATAAGAAAGAAAAGTATGTCTTTGTGCCCCCTTTTCCCTGTTCATGCCCTACCTTGCCCCCTGGCTAAACTTTGCTAGATCCGCCCCTGCACAGTTACCAGCGGTCAGCTACGTAGAAAAGGATCCTGGTGTAGAAAGTAATATTAAATAAATTCTAACAACAGCTTATCAAGCTTAAACGTGCTGCTGTTGTTCAGCCGCTGGTTTCCTCTTTCTGGTGCAAAGTGGGCCAAAAACAAAGAAGAGAGACGGGAGCCACGACAGAAAAGCCGATCAGCTGATCATTAATCAGTTTCATTAAGTAGTGGCAGGAGAGGGAGAGAGAGAGAGGCAGTCGCTCCATATATCGGTTGTTAAGCTTAACGCGGGAATGCTTTACAAACATTCAGAGATGAACTTACACACTTGCTTTACTTCTCTCTGGGATAACTTCCTCGGAGATGAAATGCTGGTTTGGTAGTGAGGCTACAAATACACACAGCTGCTCTATCACGTGATGCACACTGCTCCGACATGCTACGGTTATGAGCTGAGTTACGCCGTGTCGCAAGTTTTGTGAGGTGCTTTTTTGATATTTAATGGATCGGATTAAATTTTTTTATTTCTGGCCGATATCCGATCCAGTAATTTACGTCAGTATCGGACCGATACCGATACGTAATATCGGATCGGTCCATCTCTAGTTTGTAATAACAAACCTAATCAGACACTTAAATCATCTCTACCAAGCTGAACATAGACATTTTAAAGAAGCTAACAAAGGCAAAGTGGCTAGGATTAAAGATATCCAGAGCTCAGAGCCAGCCATAAGTAAGCTGCTATGAGCAAAAGATCAAAGGAGTTGTGAGGAGAATTATAGATATAGACAAGAGAAAAGGAATGGTGTTTGTATATATAAAAACATACTGGAAAAATCTGTTTCAACTGCTTTTGAGTGGTAAGGTTAAATATATCACATAAGGGTGAGTGTACAGAAACTCAATTTCAGTTTATTTTTTAATTTTTTTTAAATGTACTCTTGCCAATAGCAGAGCACTGTATTTTCAGTTGTTTCAGTCAGAGACGATTCATGAAATTCTTAACTTGTATATGCTGTCAATTCCAGTTCTTAGAAAGTAAATTAGAATCAGTAAAATTGAGCATCAGCACGTCACACTTGGAAAAAATATTGGAAATTGGAATTGGCCAAGAAAATTGCAATTAATATATCTCTTTATTTATTCAAACAATGAACCAAAAAAGTATTTGTGTGAAGTACGGTCTGTATCTTGTGTCTGATCAAGGAATATAATCTGTCATTTTTACAGATGAGGTAATGTTTTACAATTATAATTTATGCTAACCATTCTTTAGTTATTTAATGCTAATTCTGTTCTTCCCACTCTGCATTATAACAAGATATTTTATAACCTGTCATATGCATTGTAAATAATTTGTCATGTTACAATATTCTCCTGAGACCCAACCTATTCATTTATGTCCTTTGTAATGGACATTTGCTTTTGGTCTATAGCTTTTAACCTATTTGAGCTACGCTACTAAGTTCTCAATAGAGTACATACTGGCATTTCCAATTTAGCTCCAAAGAGGCAGGGAATCACGCAAAAACGTTAAACTGAAAGAGGTTCTCAGGAGGATATGACCATTGCTAGCTGTCATTTGTTGCATTTCAGAGTCAGTATGGTGGTTTCAACACTGTAAGTCATGGGATCAGGACAAAAACAAGTCAGTAGTTCAATAAAATGGTATTTGAAAACCTCAGACATGACACTGTACAGATAGCTGTGCTGTCTTTAGCTTTGGACTTTACCATTCCATGATGATGCCTAATCCTTTTCAACATTCCCTCAGTGTCAGTGGAAAAGATGGAATTCAGACAGTGTCTAATTCATACCTCTGCAGAATTTAGGAATGAAGTAGCGCATGATAGTGGAAATGGTTTTGTTTGTTTGTTTGATTGCTGTTGGGATTTTTTTTTACTGAAAATTTTCCTTCTAGATGTTCTCTCTCCATTGTGCACATTTTATACAATATGAGGAAAAACAAAGGAGTGTTTTATGTGAACTGCTTACAGTTTGCCATTGTTTCAGGTCTAATGTTTCTTACAGACTTCTTTGCGATGTTTTAAGACTAAGTGCCTCTCCTTTTAGATATACCGTAGAAAAAGATGCAATGTCACTGTTTTCTGATGCAGCCACATGCAAATAGATGTTTGATTTGTTATATATGTAGCTCTGCAGGAAAATGTGTTGTATAGAAAGCCTTATCTGCAAGCAGAGTCAATATCTACACTTAAAAGACAGGAGTGAAAAATGAAGTTCTGATTTGTGTGTGTGTGGTTGTATGTGGTTGTTTTTGATACCATGTAGTCATGTGGGTGAGAACTTAAGGATCAGCATTATGGAAACACTATGCTGGGATTTAATTATGAAAACTATAAATATATCATTCAATTTAAATTAAAGTCAGAAACTCAATTTGCATGCTAAGATGTTAGAACTGGTTAACTACCTGATATAACCTCTTTTTATATTTTTGGTAACGATGTCACAGTGAGAGCTTAGCAAGTATCTTATTCAGGTTGTAGAGTGTGAGTTGGGTCAGCTGCAGTGGATGGGTATAGGTGGTTGTGGCTGTTTACTACCCAAAGTAGCAAGGATTGCTACTTTTTTATCCATTTTTTGTCCATTTTAATGGACACAAGCTATGTCTGTGAGTGTGCGTGTGTGTGCGTGCCTGAGTGTGCGTGTATCAGTTGTTCAGATGCTTGACATTTCTGGGTCATTTTTTTTTTCATCCTTTCTTATGTATCAAAAAAATTATGTTTTAACATCATGCCCAGTAATTACTGTATAATGCAGTTTTACAGCAGTGATCCAATTTCTTTAGAATAATCATTAGAAAAAAAGGTCTTATTCCAGCCCCTATCTTCACAGAGTAAAGAAAATAAAAGAGGCAGAGTGAATTACTTTTCCTTTCTTTCTTTTCACCGAGTTTTATGTCTGTGCCTTGAGCACTTTAGCACCAACTGTTGGATTGAATATGGAGAAACATATCAGTATATAACTTTTCTGGTCTGAAGGAGATACACCACTTTTAACCCTTAATTATGTATCCAATGTTTTTCATACTAAGCCCCATAAATGCTATATGGACATTGTGGCGAGTCAGAATTAACACGGGCTGGTAAACGTGTGTGACTTTTCATATGATCACCAAAACAATTTAATTAATAATTAATTGTGAATAATTCTGAACCCACACAGCGTTCTGATAGTTGTTTATAATTTTAATTTAAGCTACGCACAGAAACACTCAGCTTTGACACCAGCACGGTCAGCTTTTCACCTGACCTCACACGCACGTCTCTCCTTCTGGTCTCTGTAAAGAAGGAAAGACCTCATTAGATTAATAACCTTCACCTGTGCCTCCAACCTCCCTGGCACTGCCCCTTGAGCTCACTGCACCACACCTTCCTTGCAGCTGAGCCAGGGACCACAACTCCACCACATAATACTCAACAGTGTATGATTACGGTGTACACCATTTTGGCCTGACAAACATTCTGCAAGAGCTTGTTTGCTTTCTAGTTAAGTGCAAAAGTTGCACTAAAATGATGAGCATTTCCACAGTCAAACAATTGAATTGTTTGCTTTTCCCAGCAAAGTACCTCTCAACCAGGTAATTTATAGGAAAAATCTAATTTTCAAAAGAAAATCTCACATGGATGGTTTAAGGAAAACCAACATTATATCAAGGATATAGTGTGGGGGCCTTGATGTTTGGAGCTCTGAAGTAGGTGTGTTTTGTTTTGTTTTTGCCTTTGCTTTTTGTTTTTTAGGGGGGTGGTTATCTACATTGTTAGATATTAAATGTATATATATTTGTCTTGTCACATTTCAACTCCACAATTTTGCAAATACTCCTTTCTTCTGCATACAACAGACAAGGATAAACAGCCAAACTTAGCTGACCTGCTCTGCATAGCCAAGAAAAATATACTGGCTTTCACTCAATACTTTAACATAGATGCAACAATAATTAAACCTCTTAAATTGCAAACATCAGGCAGACACACTTTTCATTTTTTCATTTTTCACGTTTCATTTTGAAACCATTAAAACATATGCCAGTTTTGCAACTATGAATTGTCTTAAGACCTCACTTAAGACATACAATAAATATATTGTACACAGCTGACCAAATATGGAAAATATTTTTGCCTAGCCCAAAAGCCAAATTTGCATAGCATACAACATAGTCAAGTACCCTTTTAAAGCAAATTAGAAATTACTGCTTAATGATAATGTTAAACTGCTTGGTGGCAACTCATAATAAGCCAAAGTGTTACTTTCATCTGTGTGCAGGTTATAACACTTCAAATGTGACTTAGGGCACACTTTAGGTGATAAACTTCCTCACTTATGTCCAAATTGTTTAAGTTTATCACTCTTTTTTTTCTGTTGTGATGCTCCATAACCATGTTTTTAATTGCAAGTTAGAGAATCATACAATTCCAATAATTTTCAGGAATCTGAAACTACTTATTGTGATGGTCGTCTGTTGTGCTCTTCTTATAACATGGTAGTTACAAAAAACCCACTAGAAAACAATGTTTTTAAACTAAGCCAAAATTTTGGCTTAGTTTGAAAACTTCACAACCATGATGTTTCACGGCTACCTGGATTACATATTTCTTTAGAAATACCTACAAGAATAGTGTTTTAAGTGTTTCCACATCTTTATCTGTTTTTACACATTGGCAGGGGGTGCTATTTTGTCTGCCTTTTGTTGCAGCATCCCCAGTACCTCTACTTCCTATGGCCTTGCTTTTAATCACAATCTTAAAATGGCTTGTGTTGCTTTATTAATACATATGCAAAAACCTGGTGACTTCCAAATCATTCATAATCTTTGAAAGCAAGTTGTTTTTCATTTCAGGGTTGTACCCAGAGCTTGCAGATTGTTGACTAGTTGGTTTGTACAAAACACACTGAGAGGATTGTAACCAGGCAACAGATCCACCTGACCACTGAATAATACTGGCATAACCCAAAAACGCTAGATTCAAAAGAACACTCATTTTGAAATATTCAAATAGAATCTGTATCAAACTTATAATACTTCCACATTGATAGTAGCTTATTAGTGTGCAATTAACTTCCTAAGACCCAAACTCTTTCATGGCATGCTTTTTTAATTTATCTTTGCTATTTGGGCTGATTGGAACCTGGTGGAAAACAAGAATGATCTTTTTACCTGATTTTGCCCTGCAAGGGCTGGATATCCACATATGAGGACATTTCTTTTAAATTTCGACAGAACAGTGGCAGTATAATATCCTTGTAAAAGATAACAGTCCCTTGTGGAGCAAAATGTAGTTTTGTGGTCTAGACAACCCAAAATGTGATGTCCACATATGTGGACGCCAGGTCCTAGAAGGTTAAACATAGTTTATTTCCCACGAGTGAGATATTTTGTCCTCTGCATTTAACCCATTCACTCAGTGAAGCAGTGGGCAGCTACCAATCCAGCACCTGGGGAGCAGTGTGTAGAGACAGTACCTTGCTCAAGGGGTACCTCAGGGTACCTGTTCGATGTTTCGATTTGAACCACCAACCTTCCGATCATGGAGCGACCACTCTACCTACTGAGCTATCCCTGCCCTATAATTATAGTACTGTTAAGGCTGGACTGAGGCACATTAGTTTATGTTTTTAATTGAATTTGTTTTAATTCATTTCACTATATATCACATTATTTTAAGGCAAGCTCCTACAATAATGAAAGAAAACCCCAACGATTACAAGAGCACTTGACGGATGTTACTGATATTTAACAATGGTAGGAAGTAAATCTGACAGTACTAGATTGGTCTTGTTGGCCCATACCTCTCCTGCTGCCTCACCAATCTCTGATCTAATTTTACTGGGGAAAAAACGGCTTTCTAAAACAACAAATTTTTAAAAGGATGTTTTGACACTGAGCTCTGGAGGGCTGTGGATCTGTTGAAGCCTTGCACTTTGCTCTGAACTTCATATGTAGGCTGACTTACACACAAACAATCTCTGTTATATGCAACTTGGTGGATTGTCTCTGATGAAATGCCTATTGCTGTGCTTACATGAAGGACAAGATGTTAAACTCTGAAGCACCTGACTGACTAGGCCAGGGGCTTTGTTTAACCACAGCAACACACATTACAGGGGCCAGACACAAGCTAAAGACAGTTAAGTAGGGCTATGCAACAAGAAAAACTGGTTTCTCCATCCATCCTGTAGCATTACATGCTGGTCTCTTCAGATTTAGGCTTCAGCATGATTGTGACCAAATATTTTATAGAAAATGCTATGAAAAAAAGTGAAACACAGACAAAAAAGCAAAAAAATGCATTAAGGCACAAAGCTTAAACAAGAATATTTAAAATTGTAGCAACTTTATATGTATATTTGCATGCATAACATTTACCTTTACACTTTAACTGTGTCAAATATAAATCCCATGGTTCCAAAAGGGATGAGGTGTGTCCTGTTAGGTCACAATAACAGGTTCTCATAAATAAACACTGTCTAAGTCATTCTTTTAGTCTAAGATATATCCTTTGCAGATACAATCATTATTTTAACAGTTTCAACATATAATGCCAAAAAGAAAAAAATCTCAAAATATCTGTATTGTGTCTGCATTACATTAAAGAAAAATATACCTTTGACCAAGTCTGGAACAGTCAGCCTCCACACATTAGAAGCAGTCCAACAGCTTTATTCCTGCATACCACTGAATGTAAATGTGGGTTTTCTTCTTGAAAAAATACAGATGTATGCATGTTCTAACAGTGTATGTGCATGTAATATATTTACTTACTTACTTACTTTTAGATATCATGTGTCCTTTTGTTGTTACTTTTTAATATTTGATATAAACTGTGGGGTTTGTTGAAAAGACAAATTTCTATTGAAAAAAATAGTATTGAACATTATTGGTAGTTCCACTCCATGCAGAAGACCAGGAACATTCCTTTCTTTGGGTCTTGGGATTCAGTGAAATGTTTGTTTGTGTGAATTTATGTTTGTTGGCCAGACTTTGAATTCTGTAGTTGTTTCTACATCATACATTTTGTATGAAACAAAGCTCCTTGAAATAAAAAAAAGATGAAATCTAAACCATGTGTTGTTATATTTGATCTGCTGGATAAACAATTAAGACGCCATCAGCTGTCTTGTTCAAGTAATTCAAAGATGTGCTCAAAAAGAGAAAATTTTCTTTTAACTCAGTGTCACATATTCAATTATCCCAGTCCCCAAGAAACCCTCTATCACTGGGTTTAAAGACTACAGATCTATCAGCTATCTTTTTTTAGCTTTTACAATCAGAATTGTGAACTGAATGCATGGTGGTGCTGAACACATTTTACTTTTGCAAGAACAGCTTTATAGAATCTCTATAGGCTTTTACCTTTTTATAACTTAACTTGTCAAACTTTGTTTAGTTTTCTCTCTCTGCCCCACCTTTCTCGACAGTCCAAAATAACCTTAACCAGACTTTTGAATAAGAACAAATTCAAATTTACAAAGGCAGCCTTGAAAAAGGTAAAGCCTTTTGAGAAAATGAGGGTAGAGCCAAAAGTAATGTTATAAATATGAAAAGTAAACAGCACAAGTCTAAAAATATTTTACCATACCAACTGTTAACTAATGCCCCCAGTGGTGAAATTTAGAGAGGGTAATTAGAAAAAGGGGACCTTTGAAATAGTAATAACCTTTAAAATACTTTATTACTTTGAAGTCAGTTTTGATTGAACAGAAACATTGACTTTGAATTTTGCCTCCCATCTTCAGTTCTCTCTGCTACTGCTAAAACATAACAAGAACAAATGTTTTTGTTTCCCTCCATATCTATTTATTGACAACAGTTAACTGAAATGTTGAAAACTAGTACAACTGCGGAAACTCTGCCCAGCAGAAAAAAAAATCCCCTCGTCAAAAGATACAACGGCAGTGAAGAGGAAGAGTGATATCCGATATAAAGCATAAGATATTCATATTTCATCATTATAAGTGGGATGTAATTTGTTGTTATTGCTTTGATGTCTTGGGGCTGTCACAGGTTTGTCAGCTAGTGACAGAGGTGGCAAAAGTACAGACATTCTTTGCTTAAGTAGAAGTACAGATACTTGGGGAAAAAATACTAAAGTTGAAGTAATGATTCAACTTCTTTAGTCAAGTAAAAGTAAAAAAGTACAGGTTCTGAAATGTACTCTAAGTAAAAAAGCATGTCTGTGAAGGTTCTCAGTCACCCAGGTCATCGTAGTCTAAGGAGCTTGGAAAGAAAAGCGTCTGGACTTGCTGCAACCATCACTGAAACCAACCAGCTGATGTACACCACGACAACAGTGATCTTTGAGATTTTGGCCACAAGATGAACAGCCACAGAGAGCAGTAGCGTCCATGGAAAAGGAGACTAGGGAAAAGATCAAGGCAGCATGGAAGGAAGTCAGCCAACTATTGGGACTGGAGGAAGGTGTGAAGAGGGGTGCCTAAGAAGAACAACAAGATGTCTGTACCTGAGTCCTTAAAAATTGCCAAGCAAGCCTTGACTAACAGCCTTGGCTAAGTGCCTGGAGAGGTATACCAGACAGATGGAAGCCAGGAGGATAAACTAGATGTTCTCTATGAACCATCCCAAGTGTACTCTCAGTGGCAAGGGAACAATATGAGAACAGCCCCACCAAGACTGTAGATGGAGCAATATTAGAAGAGCATAGGGAAAAGGATGCAACACATAACAACAATGCTCAGTGGCTAGTAGATCTAAGAGCAGACCTCAGAAGTTGGACACCACCAGGCCCTAAAATAATTCACATCTACTGACTAAAGAAGCTAACTGCACTCCATGAGCATCTGGCATCACAAATGAATCAGCTGCTAATGGATGAGACGCACCTGGATTGGCTAACCGAATACCAGACAGTCCTGATCCCCAAGGATGCCAGAAAAGACTGATCCCAACCAGCCACCAGCTAATAATCTAACACAGAACAACGTGGAAACTCCTGTCAGGTATCATAGCAGCTAAGATGAACAGGCATATGGCTCAATACATGACCAGGGTCCAGAAAGGAATTGGCAGAATCACCACATAAGTTGCTAGTAGATAGTCTGGTGATTTCAGCTCTGGCCGGAGTGGTGATGTCTGCCTTAGAGAAAATCCTCTCACATGCAACAGAAGAGGTTGCAGTGCACAGAAACTGGTCTTCCTGGGTTCCACAGACCCGCTAAAAAGATTAAACTAATCAGCTAAATCAGCTAAAAAGATTAAACTAATTAAATTGCTGCACATTTTGTAGAATAACATTTTAAGATTATTTAAAAAGACAAAATGTATTTTTGTATTACATTAAATTTAAAGAGTCAAATGGAAGTCTTTCTAAAGTTATTTAATGATATTTATATTATGAAAAACAGATTTTTGAAATTTTTTCACATTTTAAGATAAAATAAACACATAAAACAAAAGCAAACAACAAGAACACAAAGCTGGCAAACCCACCCGACTGACCAAAATCAACTCAAAGTACTCCCACACACAACGGAACCTCCTCTGTTTCTCTGATCAGTGGTTCGCTATCTTTCACCATCAAAACACTCCACAAATCCCGTGAATGATTCACTTCCATTAACCATTGAACCTATGGAACGCCAGGACTGCCATAATGAATTAATTAAATACACCATTAAATAATTATTTAAATTAATTAAAATGTGAAATAGATAAATAATTAATTAAATGTGGCAATAATTAATTAAATGTGTCTATAATTAATTAATTACATGTTTCGTAAATATTTATGTAATTAATTATTTCCAATTTTAATTAATTATTGCCACATTTAATTAATTATTTAATGTTGTATTTAATTAATTCATTATGGCAGTCCTGGCGTTCCATATAACCAAGTACCAAAGCAGTTATGTTCCAAATGAAGCTTCGGACGTCACTGATCACGTGACTCTGGCCAAACGAATCAAGCCTCGACAGAGTGCTTCTGAAGCGGTGTGTTGTTTTGTTTGATACACGTGCCGGAGTCAGCTTCAATCGGGCCATCACTAGTATAAGCGAAGTTAAAAAAAAAAACAAAACAAAACATGAGGAGAGCTCCCGACGCTTTCTCACTAAAGTTTAGATAACCGCAATAATACTGCTCTCATTTCTCCTGGCGGATTAAATTCGCTGAATATTTCACTCAAGAAAGGTAAGTGAATGTCATTGACACGGTTTATTTTTTCTGGCTGACCATTACTGAACATTTAATTCTCAACAAAAAATATTATTGAAATGTTTTTCCTGCTTTATTTAAACGTATTCCAATTTTACCCGTGCTGTTGTGGGTAGTTTTAGGCCTCGACTAAATCCTCGGTCCACGTTTGAGCTGCGAATTCGCTGAAACGTTAGTTCAAGCTGATTTCTCGCAGAGAAATAGTCGCTACATCGGGGTTATACCAGAGTTTGTCACTTATGAAGTGTGAAAAAAACACATGTACCTTTAAAATTATTAAAAATTTACCACTTTATTTGAAAGTTAGAGCTAGTGTAAAGACCGTCGATATTCAGTTTACAGCCTGTTGATAACGGCGGCTTGTCATTTGAAGACGTGATGACAGCTAGATAGCTGCGACATGCTAACCTCTCAATGCACATAGTAAGTTGATATGCAGTGACTTTAACATTATGTTGGAGCACGTCGTGTCGGCTGTAAAATCGAGCATTAGCGGGGCAAACCTACGGTCTTGTCTGAGAAATTGAGAAGTTGCTGTTTGTAATCAAATCGCATCCTATTACCCAGGCTCACATGCTAGTGCAGTGGTTCCCAAACTTTTTTTGCCAGGCCCCCCCTTTTTTTTTTTTTTTTTTTTTTTTACAAGAAAAATGTTGCCCCCCCCGCCCAGCACAAACACGTCCTCCAAACACACACCCATATTTTGTTTACAAACTCCATTGCGGTTTATTTCACACCTCAAACATTTAGTGAACAATTAAGCAAATGCAAGTAAACGGCAATAAATTACAGGTAGTAATAAAATATACTACTAACTCTTTTACGCTACGTCCACACCTACAGGGGTATTTTTGAAAACTCAGCTGTTTCTATGCGTTTGGGCTTTTCGTCCACACGTAAACGGCGTTGCGATTCACCGAAAACGGAGATTATTTAAACTCCTTTTTTGCGTTTACGTGTGGACAATTACAGAGTTCGTCACGCAATGTCAAAGGTGCCTCTTTTCACGTCACGCTGTGCGCCACGTTATTGTTTACATGAGATGAATTGCAGAATGGCAGATAGAGACAAAATACTGTTAATCTGACTATCTTCAGGTTTTACACGCTTACATATACACACGCAGTTACTGTCCCTCCATTTAGAAAGGCAGAGGCATCACGGTGTAATTATTTTACGTGTAGTTGTTTTTTTTCCTGTGTAATAATATTCAATATTGCTATCAATACATTTTTCAAAAAATGCCTCTCTGTGCAAAATGGGTTTAAACACATAAACAGCTGTGGGATACTGTTTGTCCGTGATTTGAACCGGGGCAACAAATTACGGCAGGATCAGCCTGATATTATTTGTATCCCACTGTAACTTTACTGTATAAAGAGCTAACATGTCCAAAATGTGAGGAGTAGTTAGTTATTACAAGAAGTGTTTGTGAACTAAAAATCAAGAATGTGGGATACTGTTTGTCCGTGATTTGGAGAGCCCAGCGCGTGCTCCCGACCCAGGGAAACTAATTCTGCAGGGGAGACCTACCTTGGCACTTGTGCAGGTGAAGCCAAAGGGAAGATATGCTTCACCATATTTTCCTGTTTTTGGCTTGGAAGGAAGTTGGTTTGGAAACATATTTGGCGATGCTTCATCTCCTGCTTTGCGTTTATGTGGGAGCCCGGTCAAAAACCTGTCCAGTGTCCAAGCGCTTTTTTTTTTTTTTTTTTTTTTTTTCATACCGCGCCCCCCCTGCAATGGCTCTGCGCCCCCCCCTAGGGGGCGGGCCCCACACTTTGGGAACCTCTGTGCTAGTGTGACCTGTCACTAAAACTCACTTTAACTAACTACTCTTCTCGTCTTTTAGGGCTTGTTTACAGACATGCACCAACCATCCCGGCAGGGCTATGTATCTATAAACTATGGTCAAGGAAGTGGGAGTTACAATAAGGGTAAACAGTCAAGAAAGCAATCCTGCTGGAGGGTAAGTAGAATTCGTCCAAAATTCATCACTTCTCTTGTCTTCACAGTCCTCTAGTTTCCCATGCTGGTATGGACACACCTTTCGCGTCCCACTTATTATGGCTATTTTTTCTAATACTTTCCAGTATGTAGATAAAGCTGTTGGGATTGTTTTCTCTACAGTAATGCAGAGCTTTTTGTTGTGCCTATTGAGAAAGAGCAAGTATTTTTAAGGTGTAAAGCTCATGTTGTCATTCCATTATGCTGGAAACAGATAGGGAAAATGAAATGATGAATATCGAAGCTATACCTTCAAATAAAAATAGCTTAAAAATCAGCATTGTTGTGCTTGTGAATGATCACATGGCTGAGTACAAGGTTGGTCAGTTATTTCTTGATGCAGAATGTTGTAAAGCTGATACCTGGATGTCACTGCAGGTCCGTGAATGTGTGTTAGAATTACAAAATTACAATTACAATTAGAGATGGACCGATCCGATATTACGTATCGGTATCAGTCCGATACTGACGTAAATTACTGGATCGGATATCGGAGAGAAATAAAAAATGTAATCCGATCCATTAAATATCAAAAAAGCACCTGTTAGGGTTCAGAAATTGAGGAGGAAGACCAAAAATAATGACCACTGATCCTGCCGGGTGCAATTAGATGACATTTTAATGAATACACATGTGGAGTCCAACACTGTGCAGATTCAGTGTTGAACTGTCTTACAATAGTCAGAACAAAGACTTTATAGGGTTGGGGTGATACTGCTCCCCCCCCTCTCAGACACAATACAGCATACGTCAATCCAAAACCACAACTGTTCAGTTAACTTTTAACACAGTTTAAAGAACATCGTCTTCGGCTCGAACCCAGGTGCTTCCTGTCACCATCCTGCCCAGGCTTATCTGTCTGGAACATCAGGTCCACGTTCTGCACAAACTGTCACTCATGCAGGCACAATTTTGCAGTCGCAAGCAAAACATGATTAAACTCTTACCTATATAAATGAGTCTACAAATGTGTGTGTGTATGTGTGTCTCGTCCTTAAATGCTCTCTCATCTCACCCGTTGCACTTCTGACCTTTCACCAGAACAGAGGCTCATCCTTACATGTAATACCCTAACTGGAACTATATATGTAATATGTTGAGTAAATGTTTTAATCAAGAGCCTCTACTGAAAGCTTAATCAAAAGATATAAAAGTATAAAAAATAATAGCATCATCAAAACTGCTCCTCAGACTAACTTTCACTCAGACTCTGGTTTTGGTTTCACTTCCTGCAAAGCATGTAACTTCAAAAACATGTAACTTCCTGTCTTATTTTGGCACAGAGTTACTCTACGTGGGGCCTTTTCTTTCACCATGCCGTCTGCATACAAACATTTAAGATTATAAATTCAACTCAACAGTTTAAAGTGGTTATAACTGCACCTGTAATAAAGACTGATATGATACCAGTATATTTGAACATTTGAATGCAATGTCACTATGAATAATTAATGGAATGGTAATACTGATTATAAAAATAGCAACAAATAATAGCAGTAAAATATCTTTCTACTCTTCACACACCTCACAAAACTTGCGACACGGCATGACTCAGCTCATAACCGTAGCATGTCGGAGTAGTGTGCTCACGTGATAGAGCGGCTGTGTGTATTTGTAGCCTCGCTAGCAATCCGGCATTTCATATTCGAGAAAGTGATCCCAGAGAGAAGTAAAGCAAGTGTGTAAGTTCATCTCTGAATGTTTGTGAAAAGCATTCCAGCGTTAAGCTTAACAACTGATATATGGAGCGACTGCCGCTTCTCTCTCCCTCACCTTCCTGCCGCTACTTCAATCATGAAACTGATCAATGATCAGCTGATCGGCTTTTCTGTCGTGAGTCCGTCTCTCTTCTTTGTTTTTGGCCCACTTTGCACCAGAAAGAGGAAACCAGCGGCTGAACAACAGCAGCACGTTTAACCTTGATAAGCTGTTGTTAGAATTTATTTAATATTACTTTCTACAACAGGATCCTTTTCTACATAGCTGACGGCTGATAACTGTGCAGGGGCGGATCTAGCAAAGTTTAGCCAGGGGGGCTGATAGGGCATTAACAGGGAAAAGGGGGGCACAAAGACATACTTTTCTTTCTTATTCTCATTTAAAATGTCTAGCTTTTAATAAATAATTATCTGAATCTTACACCCAAAGTTTTAATCTGATGTGAAATGTATAGAAGTCCATTACTGTATATAGTAACTATTAAGTCTAGTATACCCTAGTAAGCTATAGTACTTTTTCCTTTGGGAAGGTACCATCTGTGCAGTCTGCAATTCTGTTAAAGAAAGATGTTGAATCTATTTAATTATTCTTGAAAAATAATTTATTTCTGTGCATTTTTTTTTTCACACTGCATCAAATTAAAGTTGATTACGTCAATTAAGCATCATGAGGTGGAGGGTGGGGGGTGGTTCCCTATTTTTTTTTTTGCTGGGAGTTTGCAACCTTATGAGTTAGGTTGCTTAATATTTCTGCTAAGTACTCTTTAAAATACCAGAATAGGAAGGATGGAGTAGGTTTAAGTTTATTAGATTGATCAGTGTTGCTGAACTATGAAATATTTTGGGTGCAGTGTATTTTTTACATACAGGTATAACAGAATAGCTTTAGTGTTGTTGTTTATTTAAACTTGAGTATGAACTTATACAAAATGCAGCAAGATATTAAAAGAACAGTTTTATTGATTAAAAAATACACTATCTCCACACCTCCAGGTTCGGGGATTTGAACCCGACTCCCTTTCGATCGGCCGGGGGCGACGTAGGACATCGCCCCGCGCTTCCGAACGGCGTTCGCCCATCCCTTAGGACCGACTGACCCATGTTCAACTGCTGTTCACATGGAACCCTTCTCCACTTCGGCCTTCAAAGTTCTCGTTTGAACTATAGGGCAGCACGGTGGCACGGTGGTTAGCACTGTTGCCGCACAGCAAGAAGGTCCTGAGTTCAATTCCACCATCAGGCCGGGGTCTTTCTGTGTGGAGTTTGCATGTTCTCCCCGTGTTTGCGTGGGTTCCCTCCGGGTACTCCGGCTTCCTCCCACCGTCCAAAGACATGCAACTTGTGGGGATAGGTTAATTGGATAATTCAAATTGCCACTAGGTGTGAATGTGCGAGTGAATGTGAGTGCGAATGGTTGTCTGTCCCTGTGTGTTGGCCCTGTGACAGACTGGAGACCTGTCCAGGGTGTACCCCGCCTCTCGCCCTATGACAGCTGGGATAGGCTCCAGCGCCCCCCGCGACCCTGAAAAGGATAAGCGGAAGCGGATGGATGGATGGATGGAAAATACACTATATCGGATTCATATCGGTATCGGCAGATATCCTAATTTATGATATCGGTATCGGACATAAAAAAGTGGTATCATGCCATCTCTAATTACAATATTATGTAACTAGTTAGGGCAGGTCATCAAGTGTAAACACACACACTGCTGTGAAGCTTAACCGCTTTTGAACAGTGTCGGCACTGATGCTATATGGTGTTCAGATAACTACATTGTTTTACTTCTAGTAATGTATGACAATGTTACTGCATAACAATGCTTGGGTAATAATAAAAGTCATGTGACAGGAAGGTGGTAGTAACAACCAGAGTGTAACACACATAAGGAATGTCCACTAAGCTATTCTCATTTGCCTATGTAGAAAGTGAGCGCTATCACAGTTTAAGGCACCAGTATACCCTCTGCATTGGTTGTAGCATATGATACACTAGACCAGGGGTCCCCAATCTCAGTCCACGAGGGCCGGTGTCCCTGCAGGTTTTAGATCTCACCCTGGGTCAACACACCTGAATCACATGATTAGCTCATTACCGGGCCTCTGGAGAACTTCAAGACATGTTGAGAAGGTAATTTATCCATTTAAATCAGCTGTGATGGATCAAGGACACATCTAAAACCTGCAGGGACACCGGCCCTCGTGGACTGAGATTGGGGACCCCAGCACTAGACCATCCTTTATGAAAAGGGAGGAGAAAACACCTTCCCATAATCCATTTCAACGGACCATCCGACCATTGATGAAAACAATCAACATATTTAAACAAGGTTGTGCAGATCATGTAAATGTTTATTGTAACTGCATTTCCATTTCATGTATAACTGCTGATCTATTCAGTTTTTAACAACAACTTTTTAAATGTATAGCAGAACTCTGAATATCACAAAGCCTGAATAAAAAGTACTCCTTGTTGACTTGTTGCCTTGCATGAAGAAGACAGAATGCTATATGAGCTCACGGTTATGATCTCTATTCACTAACAAAAGTGCAATTAATTTTCTTTATATTCAGTGTTCAGTACCAAAGTACTTGTAGTGTATTGCAGCCTTTAGAATTTATTTTTACTTCAGTACAGTTTAGCTGGCATCACTGATGGATGGAGTGACTCTGCAGTCTTACTTCAGTCATAAAAATCCTTAAGAGTGAGGAGGAAAGGAGTTCACTAAATTGCAGCAGTAAAATATAAGAAATTAAGATGTATGTCATTTTATATGCTGTGGGACTGATTTACCAAGTGAGGCAAATTATTATGATGTATTTAGGATGATGTAGTAACAATGCACTTTAATTTATATTCAAGGATGCAGCCAGTTCACCTGAGTAAAAACCAGCATCCTAGAGCAGCACAAATTAGTGGCTCAAATAAACTACAGTTTAAGCTCACGTTTTACTCAAAGATTTCCCACTGTAAACCTCATGGCAATTCAGATAAATGAGAAGAGGCTGAAGGAAAACCAGCATGCTTTTGATATAAGAATTAAAAAATGCTGAGCTATGTGCAAAGGGTTCTGAGGATTAGGACTTGGGTGCAGTGCAAGATTTATCCAAAGGAGAGCTGCATTATTACAAACGCAAATCTGTGTGGAACAGCTGACGTGTACGATGTGTAGAAGAACACAAACCCTATTTTCTATCAGATCACGAGCCATCCCAGTTACTATGTTATTGTGCCTCGTGCATGAATGCATGCATTGCTTCTTAGTTTTAATAGCACACTGCAAGATTCAGGGAATAATCTATCCCAGTAACACTTGTATTTGTTACAGGTTTATCTCTGTATGCACAGAGATGAGAAAAAGACGCTCATTTCAGTTCAAATCCACTCAGTTTCATGAAAACAGTATTATCAAGAACCATAAGCGGGCCTCGCCTTTGAGCACTCAGAATTTCAACCTTGTAATGAAAGGACAGCGTGTTTTCATGTATATGACCTTTATTGAACAATGCAATTAAAACACATTGTGGTGAAGTAAGATGCGCTTTTACTGTGTTTTTCACTGTTTTCCTCCCTTCTGTGTCTCTTCAGAAGTGGAAGCAGCTGTCTAGGCTTCAGCGGAGCCTCATCCTATTCATCCTTGTCCTTCTGTTCATATGTCTAATAGCTTCCTATCCTACTGTTACTAAACACTTCAAAGGTAAGGCTCCTTATTGTGAATTGGGATCTATTTGTTTATTATTTTATTTTTGACCACTACTAGAGTAGCTTTTCATGATTTGGATAAGCTGCCCCTCGGATATGGGAGGTGAAGTATAAGATGTTACTCAGTCAATATAATAATGGGTTGCATTTATATAGCGCTTTTCGAGACCCTCAAAGCGCTTTACAATTCCACTATTTATTCACTCTCACATTCACACACTGGTGGAGGCAAGCTACAGGGCAGCTGCTACTGACAGAAGCGAGGCTGCCATATCGCGCCATCGGCCCCTCTGGCCATCACCAGTAGGTGGTAGGTGAAGTGTCTTGCTCAAGGACACAACAACAAAGACAGACAGAGGTGGGGATCAAACCAGCAACCTTCCGGTTACAAGATGAGCTTCCCAACCCCCTGAACCATGGTCGCCCCAAATATGACATTTTATAGTGGCGTGAATTGAAAATGGTTGACTGTTGAAGTCTGAAGCCTGAGATTTTGTCTTACAGAGATTTCCTGTACATATACTGACTACTTATTTGAAGCGTTGGCCATGTTTAGTATGGACATCCACCAGTGAAACAGGTATCACATATTTGGGAGCTGTATATTTTAATATAGAGCTCCCATTCACATGAGTACCTGACCAGCTGTCAGAACCTCATGAGAGCTTGAGTAGTTGAATTCCAACTGAATATTTTTTTAGGTCTTTGTTAAAACTTGATGGTAAGTAGACATGTACAGTAACACAGTCATGACTTTGTGGGTTGTACAGCACTACTATGTTAGTGTAATATTTGTGTGTGTGTGTGTTGTGGAATTCTAGATGGAGACCAGGACACAGACAGTAACAGCATCCTGAATCCCTTTCCACCTCACATTCTGCCAGATCCTATGAAACAGGGCCAACCATCATTGCTAGAACAACCCTCTCAGGTTTCTGTAGTTCGTCTTCTGCTCTTTAAATGACCTGTGGTTTCAATACAGTCTCTGTCTAAGCACATTTTTTTCCAATTTGTCAATTTGTTATCTTTTTTTTTTTTTTTTTTTTTTTTTTTACTAAAATGGCCTCACCTGAACTGTAATGGTTAAAGGAAATTAAAAAAAGAAAATACTAGCACAACATGTCAGACTCTGCCTCAGAATGTTAAGTTGATGAGAGTACAATTAGAGAAAAATAGAAATAGAATAATATTGGTGCAAACACCTTATACCAACTGCTAAGTGCAGTAGCGGAAGGATGATGATTTGGGTTTGTTTTGCATCCACGAGACCAGGGCACCTTGGAATCACTGTGTAGACCATTAACAACTCTGTGTACCAAAGAATCCTCAGTCAAGAGTCAAATGTGAGGCCATTTGTGTAACAGAGAAAGCTTGACTGAAATTGGGTCATGTGATCCAGGACACACCAGCAACAGATTACCACAGACTGCAACAGACTGACTGAAAAGAATTAAGGGGTTGCAATGGTCCCGTGAAAATCCAGACTTCGACCTGATTGAAATGCTGTGGTGGGGCCTTAAAAGAGCTGTGCATTAACAAATGCCCACAAAGCTCAGTGGACAATGCTGTAAAGAAGAGTAGGTCAACATTCATTCACAACAATATGACAGGCTGATAAAGTCATACAGAAAACAATTGCTTAATATTTTCTGCTAAAGGTGGTTCAAAAAAACTGTTGAGTCAAAGGGTGTACTTAGTTTTTCACACACTGCTTATGGGTTTTGTGTTAGTTATTATTAAATACAAGTACTAACAGTGTTAGTCCTTGTATTCATGTAAATGTGTAATGTATTCATGTGTTACTGTCCTGAAAAGTGAAACCTTAGAATTCAAAGAGAGTATATTTACTTTTTCACTGTTGTTGGTTGAAGTTGCAATTAAAGTATGTTCTAAAGTGTGACAAACTTTATTGTATGACAAATCTCCCTAACTTGACTGCTTCATTAAACAGTAAGAACATAAGGGTGCCAAGTGTCAGATAGACTTAAAGTCAAATTACATAGGTTTAAAAGGTTACATTCAAATTTACTGTACAGCATATGATTGGAATGCATGCTGTGCACGATGTGTGACCTGCAATTATGCCAGTTCATCAACTCAGTTTAATTCTGCTTAATATTAGTAAAGACTTTAAACGGTCATACAAAAAAGGGTATGCACTGGTTTAGTAATGTGTGACTGGTACATTAATCCTTTAAAATAGACATGTAGCCTAAATGAAGCTTTATTATCAGTAGGTTTCAGAGTGTACATGTTACATTTAATTGATATGGATTGTTCTGCTTTAATTTTTTCAACAAGTTGTTTACATTAGCAAACATTTCATTGCAAGAAACATTAAAATTAATTTTTTCTTGTCACCACAGAGGAAATTATCCAATAAGAGAGGACCACCTGTACTGAATCGCCTTCAGAAGAAAGGAAACACTTCAGATACAAGTGCTGTAGAGAAAGCAACTGACAGCAGCAAGAAGAAAGAGGAAGACCAGGGAATCATCAGGTGAGACTTGAGTTGTCCCAAATCAGGAGCTGTTTACTGCAATATTTTTCGTTACTTTAGATGGCTGTGTGCAATAGTCATGTCATCCCAGAAGGACCAGCCAAAACAAGTTGAGGCACTCATTCCTAAACGAAGGGCTACCTGTGTTTATAAAAAAAAAAAAAAAAAAAAAAAAAAAGTCTGACACGGACCAAAAAACTGGTCCCCAGCACAGCCCCCAGCATAACAAACCACCTAAGTAAGAATCAATGGTATGCCATATAATAAAAACTGATGAAGATGATGGCAAGCTTTGCAATTTATATCTATAAATATAGAGGAAATCAACAACATGGTGTACTACCCTGCAACAGATATGTGAACAAGCCAAACAACACATTCCTGCATGGGCTTAATGATGCACTTCATCAGAGACTGCACACTCTGCAGTGGACGTTTGCAGACAGGTTTTTTTCCTGATAATCATACAGGAGCAGTAATGATAGCCAGAGTATCTAATATGTGTCACCATTAGGGATGGGTATTGATAAGATTTTAACGATTCCGATTCCATTTTCGATTCTGTTTAACGATTCGATTCTTTATCGATTCTCTTATCGATTCTTATTTTTAAAAAGGAGAACACTAAGGTCGATTAGCTTAGAATTTTGTTTTATATCTTCTCTTTGAACAAGATAGAAATTTAGGAGTAACATGGCCTTACAAACCCAACAGTGAGATCTTAAGAGATCCAGCCTATGGCTCTTCAGTGGGGTGTCACAGGGTCCCCGGGGAAAATTGTAAATGTAAAATAATAAAATAAATATTCTTCTGTAGCAATAACAAAGTATAACATAAATTATTCTGTAGCAATTACACAAGAATATTCAGTAATGTCCCTGCCTACAATTAAACACATTCACTTACCATCTGCTGTGGCAAATGGCTGCAAGGCTTTTACCACAAACTTAGTCACTGCTCGGTGACATTCGGGCCTGAAAAGAGACGCTACCGGTGGACTGCAGCGACAACTGCCAGCGAGCGCCAGCCAGACTCTGTCTGTCTCTCTCATCACGGTCACCTAAATGCACAGTAATGGCAGGTTTTGTAATAAAGCAGATCGCGCTAACATAATATGCACTGTTAGTTGATTATTTACCTGCCGCATTAACGGAGAGGGACGTGCAAACCGCTGCTGCTGGGTTGAGATTCACGACTCGAGCGGAATTAAAAACACGACATTCATTTAAGTTCATCGCGTGTTTTGTGAGCAAATGCTTTTGCATATTCGTAGTGTTTCCTCCCTTAAATGAAATATCTACTTTGCAAGTATTGCAAGTTGCCCTGTTGTCATCCGTTCTGGTAAAGTATAACCAAACTTTTGAGCGTTTGAGCCGCTTAGGCGCTGTGTTTCCTGCCAGGTACGCTCCGACGCACCGCAACGTGGTGACGTCATTCGGGGCGACTGGAATCGATAAGGGAATCGTTTGGTAAAATGGCAAACGATTCCAAGGAATTGAAACAGTGGGAACCGGTTCTCAACAAGAACCGGTTTTCAATACCCATCCCTAGTCACCATGCATAACACCATATAAGGTCCATATGTATTTCACTTTTGATTATTTAATTTTAATATAAAAAAGATGTTCTATGTGGTGATTAAACAAACTGTTCACTAAATTTACAGAAAATGCACTATATTGTGATATATATTCTTAGTGGGATAAGAAATGACTTATATCATGATATGATATTTTATTGATATCCCACAGCCCTAGGTGGTGGATCATATTTTTTTTCCAAAAAATAGCAGACAGCTCTAGCGAAATGGCCAAGGAAAAATATTTTCACAGCAGTTACTGTGTTTTGCTCACTTAGCAGTGCAAATGTTACAATAAGAACATGAAGAACATAAAAATGTTACATTTTGCGAGATGTTGGCAATGTTTTGTGACATGAGCGATGGTACTTGGTGCGGCTCAGGTTCCACTTGCTTTTAAAGCATTTTGTATAGAATGTAAGCTGTCCAAAAGATTACTTTAATTTTACAGAGATTGTGAAGATTTTATGCATAATTAATACCAGTAATATATCCACACACAGAATAAGGTGAAAAGTGTAGACATGGTACGAATGCTGCCTGGTTTTCACTCACCTGGAAGTGTCTAGCAAAACAGATGGTAACATTCATTTTAGGGCGAAACAAGCAGACAGAGGAATGGTGGTTTATTCCCAGGAGTCAAACATTTGGCCAGTGTACTAGCTTAGCTACAAATTATATTTAATTTAGCTGTCATTTTATTTAGAACCCTTAATAATAACACAGATGATTAAATTTCACTGCGGTTAATTTTTCATTGAACATATTTCATGGATTAATACAATCAGTGTTAGTCAAGTTACTTAAAAAGTAATTAGTTACTAATTACTGATTACTTCTCCAAGAAAGTAGTCCCGTTACTTTACTGATTACTTACTTTCAAAAGTGATTAGTTACGTTTTTAAAAACATGATACACAACCTGAATACATAATAAAGCAACAGACCTTTCAGCCCAATTCCATTTTTTCCTGCATAATCCATCACATAAAATTGAATCAAATGAAAAAGTCTCTTTTTAAAAAGTATCTAATAAAACAAGTTTGTTAGTTTTAATCTTTTAACTTTATGCACATTGCATCAAGCAAAAATTAAATTAAATGCAAAAGCCTCTGACTTAAAGAAACTTGTTTAACATTTAAACCTATTTTCTGCACATTCCACCCTAATTTAAAAAAAAAAAATCAAGTCTTAACCTTTATATTTCTGCATATTCCAGCATTAATTTTTGTTTTTGCACGGTCTTTCAAATAGATGCTACTGCCTTTCTTTCTTTCTGTTATGAATTTGAGTAAATAAATCACTGCATTTGGGCACACTCTGAGGAGGGTCCATTTGCTCGCAAATGAAAGAGGGTGCTGTTAAAACAGCGCTATTGTTTTTTTTCTGTTGACTGCTTCTATTAGCTCCATCATTATTAGCAAACTTACTCATGGGCAAATAAATAAATAAATCGCCCTCGTAAAAACAATAGTCGATATATTTGTCCAATCACCCAACCCTAATGGCCGTACTCCCTCCTGCACTCCATATTATCCATTGTTGATCTACACACGTCTGTTGCTGCCACGGACGTCACACGCTCGCACGTCACTGTCATGAGACACTTTCACAAACAGAATCACGGTTTATTATGGCAGCGTGCTTATGGGAAAGTAACAGTAATCTAAAATACTTTTTTTCCAATAGTAATCCCTTACTTTACTCGCTACTCGAAAAAAGTAATCGGATTACGTGTTACTGCCCATCTTTGAATACAATATATTTAATGTTGGCTATATTATTTACATTATTATATAAAATAATAAACATAAAAAATTAGAAATGAGATAAAATAAACAACCTGGCAACCTGAGCAGCATCATAGACTAAACAATCCCATTTAACAGCAGCTCACTGTCAAAAGATGCAGCCCCTGAATTGGGAAACCGATAGGGGTTTGCGATGACTGCTAAAAATGTATTTATAAAGCCATATTTGATAATTAAATATACACACCCTCTCTCCTCACACACTACATTGTGACATTTCTTTTTTCTGAAGGCTTTGGAGAACTCTCTAAATCTGATCATTACCAGTATCTCCCCAATCTGGTACCCATGATTCTTAAGGGGTTTTAGATGTAAGTTATCTTACTTTTTGATTTGTTTTAGTATAGTTCTTTTATCTTTAATCAAGCTTTTTTAAGGCTATCAGATATTTACTTGCATAGATATGAAAAAATCCAGTACTGTCGATGTGCTTCTTTTTCTCATGACAGTATATTTGTATTAGTAATTTCCTAATCCTTTTAGCTGGCATGGGGCTGTGATTGATACTAACCGTGGCACAGAGGGGACTAAGGATGGAGGAAATAAGGAACAGTCACCTACCGGCCAGAAAGCTAAAGACCCAGGTATTACCACTTCCTGTTTAGTGTTTTTCTCTGAGCACACACAAATTAAAATTTATTGCAGTATTAAAGAAATGTACTACTACTTAGGTGTGTCCTTTAAATTCTTTATACATTTGTGATTTGCTGCTAAATCTCGCTCTGAACTTGAATGGGATAATTGGGCGTATTTGTGTATTGTGTATTCTAGAAGCTGTTCGGCTGGTGGCAGTGCAGGAAGCTTTCAGACATGCATGGAAGGGTTATAAAGACTTTGCTTGGGGCCATGATGAGCTTAGGCCTGTCTCTAAGTCGTACAGCGAGTGGTTTGGTCTGGGTTTGACGCTAATTGATGCCTTGGATACCATGTGGATCCTCAACCTTAAAGAAGGTATGGTGGCTTGTCTGATTTTTGGGGTTGTCTTTCTTTCTAATATTATAGGATCTTTACACTACAGTATAAAGCACTTCGAGGCAACTCTTGTTGTGAATTGGCACTATATTGCCAAAAATATTCATTTGTCTGCCTTTACACATATTGGAACTTGAGTGACATCCCATTTTAATCCATAGGGTATAATGTGATATCAACTCTCTGTTTGGACAGCTTCATTTCCTTGGGGAGGGTTTTCCACAAGGTTTACAAGTGTGTTTATGAGAATTCTTCCAGAAGTGCATTTGTGATGTCAGACACTGATGTTGGACAGAAAGCCTGGCTCTCAGTCTCTGCTCCAATCTATCCCAAAGGTGTTCTGTTGAGTTGATGCCACAGCACTGTGCTGGTCTGCACAGTGCTGTGGCATCAACTCAGTTGTGGCCTGAATCTTTGTGGCGGAGTTGCTGTCATTCCCAATTGTTTCCACTTTTTAATAATGCCATTAACAATTTTGGAATATTTAATAGTGAGTAGATGTAGAACTGGAGTTGTTGCACTTTTTGCGTGGTACCTATCATTGTACCATGCTGGAAATCACTAAGCTCCTAAGTGCGACCCATTTTTCACAAATGTTTGTAGCAGTGGTCTGCATGCCTAGGTGCTTGATTTCATACAGCTGTGGCCATGGAAGTGATTGGAACAGCTGAATTCAATTCTGGATGAATGAGTGAATACTTTTGGCAATATACAGTAGTATATATCAATTAAATTGTATTTAGTTTACTTTTATGTTTTCTAACTTTGAATAAATATACTAACACCTTGCAAGCTGACAACCTTTAGGAGCTTTTCAAGCATCTGAACACAAGCATCTGTTGCTGTAGCAAAAATTAATTTGTAATATATGAAATCATAGACAGAATCTTCACATACAGTTTCTCCGTGACAGAGCTAAATACATTATTCCTGTGCAACTCTATCCTCGCATGGCTCCAAAGTTCTCTTCAAGTAGTAAGCATAGTAAGGAGTGTGACAGCAGTGTAAGGGAAAATAACATATAGGAACAGCCTTTCATTATAAAGAGTTAAATTATGGTTCTATTCAATAAACACTGTAATTTCTTTTAGAATTTGAGGAAGCAAAGGCATGGGTGGCCACTAAGCTCACATTCAACAAGAATGTAGATGTTAACCTGTTTGAAACTACCATCCGCATCCTGGGAGGTCTATTGAGCACCTATCATCTGACTGGAGAAACTCTGTTCCTAGACAAAGCTGTAAGTCACCACACTCCCCTCATTTCTTAATCTTTTCCTTCCTCTCTTACCCTGAGGTCAATGTACTTAGTCAAATGTTTGCAGTGGGATTTCTGGATATTTACACAATGACATATTACACAAAAAATGTGCTACAAATGACCCTTGTCGTTGTCACTTTTTATCATCACCACCTTTATTTATAAAGCACTTTAAAACAACCACAGCTGACACAAAGTGCTTTACATAAGAACTATATAATACAATTACATAAGATATAAATAAAAGCCAAATAAAATAAAAAGTAAAATAATTAAATAACTAATTTCATTACAAGAGAAGTCTCACTGAGGTTAAAAGCCAAAGAATAGAAGTGGGTTTTAAGTCGCGAATTAAAAGTGGACAGTGAAGGGGCCTCTCTAACGTGCAAGGGCAAATTATTCAATAATTTAGGACCCAAGATAGAAAAGGCCCTGTCCCCTCTGAGCTTCCTCCTGGATCTCGGTACCTCCTGGAACAGCTGGTCAGCTGACCTGAGAGACCGACAGGGTCTGAAGAAGCTCAGAGAGGTAAGGCGGGGCATTATTTTATATAGGGTACTTAAAAGTAGAATGGGAGGCAGAGCCTTTAGCTTTCAGGCCGCTCTTCTCTGACACCAGCTCCCAGTTAGGATTTTGAGATAGCCAACCTCTCTACTTTAGTCTTAAAACTTTCCAAAAACCCAAAAGACCCAGAGCTGTTGAACAAGAAGAAACCTGTATAAGACAAGTAAGGGGCAACATTTCTTTCCCAAAAGTCCAACAACTGTTGGATATTTTCTAGATTTTTAACAAGTGTTATCAGGCTTCCGGTGTGATGGCATAATGAGACAGACGTGTCAGGTAACCGCTCCCCAATATTGATGGACTAACCCTAACCCTAACCACTAATAACTTGCTCATAGACAATTCTTCAAAGTTAAACACACGATTGAGTGAGGAAGGAAATACAGGAGGCTGACAAAACGCAAATATGTCTAAATTACAAGATAAAAACAACTCGTCTGCAAAAGCTAGCAATGTCTCAACCAGTGTTGGTCAACTTACTTGAAAAAAGTAATCAGTAACTAATTACTGATTACTTACCCCAAAAAGTAATCCCGTCACTTTACTGATTACTTATTTTCCTAAGTAATTAATTACTTAGTTACTTAGTTACTTTTTAAAAACACGATTTACAACCTGAATAGGTAATAAAGCGATAGATCTTTCAGTCCAATTCTACTTTTTCTGCATAATTCATCATACAAAATGTAATCAAATGGAAAAGTCTGTTTTTAAAACTTGTTTTATTAGTTTTAATCTTTTAACTTTATGCATCAAGCAAAAATTAAATTATATGCAACATTCTCTGACTGGAAGAAATTTGTTTAACATTTAAACCTATTTTCTGCACATTCCAGCACATAAAATAAAATATTTTTTTTTGTGTTTTGTTACATCCTGTGAGGCTGTGGGAGTGTGTGGGTGGGGTGTTTGCCCGTTCTCCCCGCCTCCTCCTCTCTTGCCACTCCTACCCTCTCTGTTTCTCTCATTCTCCTCTCTCCCCAGGACACAGCTGCTCTTGATTAGCCTCGTTTCCCACCTGACTCCAGTCAGCAATCACCTCTGAGGCTATTTAAGCTGGGGATGAGCTGTGAGCAGGGTGGTTTTTCCCTCGGTGGCTCTACACAGTTTTTGTGCTAGGTCTTGGACAGACAGCCTCCTTCTGAATAGTGAGTAGATGGGCTTGTGGGCCCTGAGAGTGTCTCCCCGTGGTGAGGAGTAAAGCAAGAAGTGTGGGAAGTGCCTCCCTTTATTGTTTAGTAGTTTTTTGTCTTTTGTTGCTGCGAGTGATTCTGTTGTTTCTTTGGCATTAAAGGTAAAACGGCGTTGTCAGTAGGCCCCCCTCCCTGAGACCCCGGATGAGTGTTTTAAGCCCTTCATTTTTAAGGGGACAGTTTTGCTGTCTGGTAAGCCCGAGGACAAGCGTGAAGTGACCATTCTGCGTGATACTGGTGGCTCACATTCCCTCATACTAGCCAGTGTGCTTGAGTTTGATCAGAAGTCTGACTGTGACGCTAGCATCATTGTGAGAGGTGTTGGGATGAGTTTTGTGCCTGCTCCCCTCCATCGTATTTGGGTGCAGAGTGAGCTGGCGAGTGGTTTCTTTTCAGTGGGTGTGCGGCCTTCTTTCCCGATTAATGGGGTGGATTTTATAATGGGAAATGATATCGCGGGTGGGGGGGTTGATTTGTCAGAATCAGTGATTGGCTCTATTCTAGAGAAGGATGTGATGCCCTGTACTGATGAGGGAGATAATGGAGCCTTAGAGTCGGCTCAAAGTGTGGTTGAGCCAGCCCCTGAGTCTGGAGCTCCTTTTCTGCTCACCCGGGAAGCACTTGTGAAGGCTCAGAAAGAAGACCCTTCATTAGTTAAGTGTTTTACCGCTGCAGCTCAGGATAAGGGTGGTGAGGGGAGCAAGAAGCAGACATTTTTCGTTTGGGAAGGTTTATTGATGCGCAAGCGGACCCCAAGGCCTGGAGAAGACTGGAGTACAGTGCGGCAGATAGTGGTTCCGACAAGTCTGCGGCGGCATGTGCTACAGTTAGCACATGATCATGCGTGGTCAGGTCATTTGGGTGTCACTAAGACGTATGACCGTATACTGCAGCATTTCTTTTGGCCGGCAATGAAAGCAGATGTAGTGCAGTTTTGTAACACCTGTCACACTTGCCAGCTTGTGGGTAAACTGAACCAGGCGGTGCCCCCCACCCCTCTACGTCCTATCCCTGCTGTCGGTGAACCATTTGAGCATATCCTGGTAGACTGTGTTGGCCCCTTACCAAAGACGTGGGCAGGGAATCAGTTCTTGTTAACTATAATGTGTGTGTCCACTCGATTCCCCGAGGCAATTCCGCTGCGGAGAATCACAACAGCAAGCATTACCAAAGCACTAGTCAAATTCTTTACCACCTTTGGCCTCCCGAAAACTGTGCAGACAGATCAGGGCACCAATTTCATGTCCAGGGAATTTAAACGGACTTTACAGTCCTTTGGAGTTTCTCATTCTGTGTCTAGTGCTTATCACCCAGAGTCACAAGATGCACTTGAGCGGTGGCATCAAACTCTCAAGGCAATGTTGAGTAAGTATTGCCATGACACAGGAAAAAGCTGGGATGAAGGGGTCCCTTTTGTATTGTTCGCTATACTATAAGCAGGAGTCTTTGGAGTTCAGCCCAGCTACCCTGGTGTTTGGACATGATGTGCGGGGTCCACTAAAGGTGCTGAAGGAGAGTTTTCTCAGCGGTTGTGTGCCTAAAACTAATGTGGTGGAGTTTGTAAAAACCTGCAAGGACAGGTGGCAACGGGCTGCTTTGTTAGCTAAGGACGCTCTCTGTGTATCCCAGGCAAACATGAAAAGACGATTTGATCAAAAAGCAGTGGAAAGACAGTTCCAGCCTGGGGACAAAGTTCTTGTGTTGTTGCCCGTGCCTAATTCTGCCCTCATGGCTCGTTTCTCAGGCCCCTATGTGATAGCGAAAAGTGTCTGACACCAACTATATTCTCAACACCCCAGAACGCAGAAGGAAGACTCGCCTATGCCATGTTAACATGCTGAAACCATACCATACCAGAGACACCAGCATGACAGAATCATCGGACACTGCTGGGACGGCTGTCCCCGGTTCAGCCCCTGTTACTCTGCTAAGTGTAGAAGTTAAGGGTGATGATGATCTGGGCACCCTTTCTGAGGGACAGCAATGTGGGCGAGTAGTAATATACCTACACTTCTTTTTGCCACCCCCCCACACCCCCACCCCACCCGCATCCCCCCCTCCCCTATCCCCCTGCGCGTTCATGTGAGGGCATGTGCGCGTGAACGGACTTTGCAAGTGCATGTGCGCGTGAAGTTCTTAATTCTGCAACAGTTAGACAGAGGGGGCTTACAGTTAGACCCCCCTACAGTCAGCAGAAGAGGTCATCCTTATCAAGAGCATCTCAACTGTACTTCCATAGTTTTCATCCCAAACAGTGTCCTTTATCTTATCATGTCAGAGGTCAACTGAAACCAGGTCCAACAGAGCCACCGAAGGTTTTTTCACCTTTTATTAAGTGTGCCTATGCCAAGAGGCACACTAATTACTGTTCGTCGGATTTATTATTAAGTGTGCCTATGCCAAGAGGCACACTAATTACTGTTC
This sequence comes from Oreochromis aureus, assembly GCF_013358895.1. NCBI lineage: Eukaryota > Metazoa > Chordata > Actinopteri > Cichliformes > Cichlidae > Oreochromis > Oreochromis aureus. Next base: position 39,591,856 of record NC_052953.1, read on the forward strand.
GTCGGATTTATTATTATTAAGTGTGCCTATGCCAAGAGGCACACTTATTACTATTCGTCGGATTTATTATTAAGTGTGCCTATGCCAAGAGGCACACTTATAACTATTCCTCGGATTTATTAAGTGTGCCTATGCCAAGAGGCACACTTATTACTATTCCTCGGATTTATTAAGTGTGCCTATGCCAAGAGGCACACTTATTACTATTCCTCGGATTTATTTTTCTTCTTCTTCTTTTTCTTATTTTCCTTTTTCCGCCTGAAATTTTGCAGCGAAACTCGCCCCGCAGTTTTGAGAGAAGCTTCATATATGTTATCTCATTTTGTGCGGCTGGATCTGGAATGGTGTGCTATGACTTTTGGTGTTTATGACTTTTATAGTTTTTTAAATATTAATATTTTAGTGAAAATTTTCCCGCGCTTCTCTGCCGAACAGTTTTGACAATGGGGTTAGATATGTTAGATCATTTTGTGCGGCTGGAGCTGGACTAGTATGGTATGACTTTTGGTGTTTATGACTTTTATAGTTTTTTAAATATTAATATTTTAGTGCAAATTTAGAAAGATTCTTCTTTTGGCGCCATAGAAACAGACTTCATTTGTGTATTTTATTCATAAGGGTTAGTTCGTAGAGTTGCCGTACAAACGGAATCGTCCCACATTCAGAGAAAATATTACGATTTATTCTGTCGTTACGAAGCCTCCCCTGTCATTCTCTGCCTGTTGCAACTTCAATCATGAAACTGATCAATGATCGGCTTTTCGCTCGTTTGTTTATCGCTCTTAACAACAGCTGCACGTTTAAGCTTGATCAGCTGTTGTTAGAATTCATTTGCTTTTAATTTCTAGTATCAGCTGATGTTTGCTGGAGCCACAGCTGTAAAAACGGCTGTTCCAAACCAGATGTCCTTACTGAATCATCAGAGCTGAACAGGTGATGGAGAAACAGGTTTACCCTTTAGGTGACATGAATGAGTTGAAGGGAAGTTATGAACTGTTTCTGAGAGACAAATAAAGACCAAGCTCCTTTTTTGTGTAGCTGACAGCTGGTAACTGTGCAGGGGTGGATCTAGCAAAGCTTTTGCCGGGGGGCCAGGTAGGGCATTAACAGAGAAAGGTGGACACAAAGATATACTTTTTTCTTACTCTCATATAAAATATTTAGCTTTTATTAAATAGTTATCTGAATCTTACAACGAAAGTTTGTATAATAATAATAATACACAAGATTGGCTGTAGACCATTGTTCATCATTCAGAACACTATGTAAAAATAACAAAAAACAAAAAGTGAATGCATGTGTGAAAAGTGGTCCATAACGTAATGCTTCAAAGCGTGTTCATGCAAACATTGTCGAGTCTGCCGTGGTACAATGGGACTTCTGCTCATGAACCTGTGTGCACAGCATCTGCAAATCGGCGCTGTACGAAGTAACTTCATCTTTACACAAAACTGTAAGCTGTCATCTGTGAAGCGTGAGCGGTGTTTGTTTTTACCATAGTTCATGGTGGAGAATGGCTGCTCTTCTGAGTTTTCCTCTGTAGCCGTATGAATGGCAAACTACACTGATTAGCAGCGGCATAGGCACACTTAAAATTTCTTCTGAAATTTTCGCTTTCTAGTTATTAAGTGTGCCTATGCCAAGAGGCACACTTATTACTATTCCTCGGATTTATTATTCTTATTGTGTGGATGCCCTCAAAGGGCTTCCACACTATTGAGTTCCTGTTTCTCTTTATTGTGTGGATGCCTTCAAAGGCATCCACACTATTGTTTTCCTGTTTATCTTTATTCTTTATCTTTATTCTTCTAGTTGCTCCGTTTTTTTGGCACTTAACTACTCCCTCAGTTTTCAGCCGATTTTCTCCGTTCAAACTCTAAACTGTTCTGCTCTTTCTGCTAATGACTGCTATGACTTTTGGTGTTTATTACTGTTATACTTTTTTAAAATATTACACTTTTTTCCTTTAATTTGTCCCATTGAAATGAATGGAAAACTTCAGAAATTCTGCTAAAACTTGGTTGTTTTTGAAACTTAACTACTTCCTCATACTTTCACCTAGAAACTCCATTCAAACTTTAAAATGTTCTCAAAGTATTGGGCTATTCCTGTCTGATTCAGCTTTTTCAGACCTTCTACCGTTTTAATCTTATCTCTCTTTAAGTTTTCAGTTGCAAAATTGTGATTTTTCAGAAAATACATGCGTTGCTATGGTTGCTATGCAATTAACTCACAGTGAGCGCTGGTCTGTTCTGAATTTTCTCTTCATGTCTGAACAACTTCTTGCTACTCGCTCAATTTCCACTCAACCCCCACAAATTATACATCAAAACGTAGGTATTTTTGCTGGCTTTCAGACAATGTTACTATCTTTATTGTGAGATTCACAGTTTTTTCGCAATTTGCCTCGAAGTGACACAAGGTCTGAAAACTCCCCATTCAAAGTCTATGGGGAGGTTTTGAAATCCAGAGCTGAAATTCTGTAACGGGAGGCATTTTCAAATCGCCATATCTCCTTAACAAAGCAAAGTTAGGACATGAGGCTTGTGCCAATATATCTTCAGACACTGCTGACACTCACAGTGGAAGCAGTTTTTACAATTATCTTACCGTTGAGCAATGAATTACGTTTGTTTGAGGGGCGGAAATCTGTCCTTCTCTCAGTCTTCAAACTCTGGAAAAAAAAAGCCGTTTCTTCTCTCGTCATATCTCCGCGACAGAGGTAGAAAGAGCTATGAAAATCGCAGTCAAAATACACCAAAGTCCGCTGATTCACCCAGTACAAGAATTATGCTGCTAGCCCTCCTAGTTTTTGAGTTACACGATGTTTTGTAACTCCAAAAAACGGCGTTTTTCGCCTCTCACCGCGATCTAATTGTGACTGGTCATCAATCTGTTTTTCAGGCACCCGCCCCCTGTCCAGGTGGCGCAATCGGTAATGACACGGCTCTGCAGCTCATAGGTCGTGGGTTCAATCCCACCTTGGTCCACATGTTTTGTTTTGTTTTTTTTTCACTACAAATTTATACACTATCACAGACCTGTAATTTATATTGCTAATTTTTTTCACTACAAATGAGTAGTGCAAAAACATACTACGTCTGCAACATCACAGTATATCTATTATGTTATAGTATTACTACTAAATCACAGTATTTCTGCCAATTCAAGGAGGCTGACTGTTACTAAGTGCATCAGTGTACATAGGTCATCTGTTGTGTTGGAGTGCCCTCTTGTGGCGCCTTTTGGGTAGTGCCTTAGTAAACGTGAACACTGCAAAGAAGTGCTATCAGACTGGTTTGTAGTGGAGGAATTTGTTGCCAGTTTATTTCATCTTTAATCCGTATTAATGTTGTAATGTAGTAGTGCCACAATATGGCAGAAACACTATGTTTTGGCACAAATACTTTGATTTGGTATACTTTAGCTTCTTCACCCCTTTTCAGCAAGATTTTCATTTTTTTCACCCCTTTTCAGCACAAATTCCAGCTTTTTTGGCTGTTTTCAGGAAAAAAAAACTCTTTTCAGCAGAAACTCTGCTGATTCACCTCTTTTCAGCACAACGTTCTGCTTCTTTGCCTCTTTTCTGCAGAAATTCTGCTGATTCACCTCTTTTCTGCAAAATTTTCATCCTTTTTGCCTCTTATCAGCACAGTTCTCAGCAGCTTCTGATAATTTCAGCACAATTGTCAGTCTATCCACCTCTTCTTTGTGAGAATGAGTTTGGCTCAGTGAGATGAGTAGCTGCCTTGAGACCAGGAGGTTCGAGGGGAATCCTGAATGTGAATGTAAGAAATACACTGCAGAAAACTTATACCGCTCTGTGTGTCTGTGTGTGTAAGGGCTGATTACAGCAGGTGCAGCTAATTTAACTGACCTAGATATACCAAGCCCAGACTCTTAACAGCCTCTGTTCCCTTTAGGCTCTGTGTATGTTTGTGTGTATCAATATTTCTCCCATTTTAAAGTATTACTCCTCCATAATAGTATTTCTGTTAAATCAAAGTACTTCTACTAAATCTTAGTACTTCTGCTCAATCATAGTATTTCTGCTAAATCATAGTATTTTGGCCAAATCATGGTATTTGTGCCAAAGCATAGTATTTTCACAAAATAACAGTATTTCTGCTATGTTATATTATTACTGCTCATAGTATTTCTGCCAAATCTTGGTATTTGAACCAAAGCATAGTATTTCTGCCAAATCACAATATAACTGCAAAATAAAGGGTTTTCTTTAGACAAATCATAGTGTTTGTGCTAAATCCTAGTAATTCTGCTCAATCATAGAATTTCTGCTATGCTGAAGTGCTTTTGCTAGATTATAGAATTTCTGCTAAGTCAAAGTATTTCATGTAAATCATAATATTTATACCAAGTCCCAGTGTTTCTGCCAAATCACAAATCATAAATAATGTGGCGTGTTGGGGGAACAGCTAGTTCTCTCCCATCATGCCTTGGGACATGTGCTGCATTTTAGATGTTCTTGTTTCATTGTTTATGGTTACGTTACTTTTAACTGTTGTCTTGAATGTTGTGTTTATACTACGGTACAAAGTCACTGACAGTTATTGTTTTATAGGAAGAATGCAGTACCATAAGTGAGTTCTGTTATGCTGTTATTGACCCTTGAAGCACATTGTAGCACAAGCAAGTATGTTCAGTAAAAAGCTCCCCCTACCAGCTTGGGGTGGAAATACAGGCTCAATCTCTCCCTGTGAGTTTCTTTGCAAGATTCATCTGCATGCCACAGTAATTTTAATAAAGCAAAGTGTCGTCTTCCTGTTCAGCCATAAATTACGTTTGTTTTCAAACTCTTAAAATGAAGCCGTTTCTTCTCTCGTCATATCTCCATGACGGAGGTACAAAAAGCTATGGAAATCGCAGTCAAAGTTCATGAAATTCTGCTGATTCACCCAGTAAAGGAGTTGTGCTTCTATCCCACCTAGTTTTTGAGTTACACGACGTTTTGTAACTCCAGGCGCTTTTATGCCTCTCACCGCGATCTAATTCTGACTGCTCATCTCCCTGTTTTCCAGGCACCGGCTCTCTATGCCGGTGGCGCATTTGGTAATGACACGGGTCTCTAGCCCAAAGGTCGTGGGTTCAATTCCACCTTGGTCCACATGGTTTTTTTTCACTACAAATTTATACACTATCACAGACCTGTAATTTATATTGCTAATTTATTACAATTCTGCAAAGTTTTATGATGTTAGCAGTTTGTCTAATCGGACCTCAGATTCTTGTTAACGCTCCATGGCAGAAATACATACAAGTACACAGCCTGATGAAGCAGACAGAAGCAGTACCTCTGATTGCAGAAAGTATTACTACTCCATAATAGTATTTCTGTTAAATCAAAGTACTTCTACTACATCTTAGTACTTCTGCTCAATCATAGTATTTCTGCTAAATCATAGTATTTTTGCCAAATCATGGTTTTGTGCCAAAATATAACATTTCTGTTAAGATATAGTATTACTACTAAGTCGTAGAATTTCTGTTATATTATAGTATATCTGCTGATTATAGTATATGAGCCAAATCATAGTATTTATAGCAAATCATATTATTTGTGCCCAAACATAGTATTTCTTGCCAAATCGTAGTATTTGTGCAAAAACATACTATGTCTGCTAAATCACAGTATATCTGTTATGTTATGGTATTACTACTAAGGCATAGTATTTCTACCAAATCAAAGTATTCCTTCAAAATCATAGTACTACTGCAATTTCATAGTATTTGAGTGAAATCGTAGTATTTGTTCTAAAACATACTATGTCTCCAAAATCACAGTATATCTGTTATGTTATGGTATTACTACTAAGGCATAGTATTTCTACCAGATCATAGTATTCCTTCAAAATCATAGTATTACTGCAATTTCACAGTATTTGAGCGAAATCGTAGTATTTGTGCAAAAACATACTATGTCTGCAAAATCACAGTATATCTGTTATGTTATAGTATTACTACTAAGGCATAGTATTTCTACCAAATCATAGTATTCCTTCAAAATCATAGTATTACTGCAATTTCACAGTATTTGAGCGAAATCGTAGTATTTGTACGAAATCATGGTACTTGTGCCAAATCATAGTATTTGATGCAAATCATAGTATTCGAACCAAAACATAGTATTTGGACGAAGTCATAGTATTTCTTCTACATCATAGTATTTCAATCAAATCTCAGCAGGTTTGCTAAAATGCAGTATTAATGCCAAATCATGGTATTTGTACTGAAACATAGTATTTCTGCACAATCATAGTATTTCTGCCATATTGTGCTATTTGTGGAAAAAAATAGACTGTCTGCAAAATCATAGTATATCTGTTATGTTATAGCATTATTACTAAGTCGTAGACTTTCTGTTTTGTTATAGTATATCTGCTGAATGAAGTATATGTGCCAAATCGTAGTATTTATAGCAAATCATAGTATTTGTGCTAAAACATAGTATTTCTGCCACATTATAGTATTTGTGTAAAACCAGAATGTCTGCAAAATCATCATATATCTGTTATGTTAAAGTATTACTCCTAAGGCATAGTATTTCTGCAAAATCATAGTACTTTTGGAGAAACATAGTATTTCTGGTAAATCATAGTATTTCTACTAAATAATAGTATTTCTGCCAAATCATAGTATTAGTTTCAAATCATAGCATTCCAACCAAATCATAGTATTTGTGCCAAAACATTGTATTTGCACAAAGTCATAATATTTCTTCTAAATCATAGTATTTCAATCAAATCTCAGTAGTTGTGCTAAAACGCAGTATTATTGCCAAAAATCATATTATTTGTACCCAACCATATCAGTTCAACTTATTTAACTCTTCTCAAGACCCCAACACCTCTTCTTCATCCCGTTTCAGCAGAATTGTGAGTTTTTTCATCCCTTTTCAGCACAAATACCAGTTTTTTCGGTTGTTTTTAGCAGAAATCTCTTTTTTAGCGGAAATTCCACTGATTCACCTGTTTTCAGTGCAACGTTCTACAACTTTCCCTCTTTTCAGTAGAAATTCTGCTGATTCACCTATTTTAAGCACAATTTTCAGCCTTTCATCTCTTATCAGTACAAATCTCAGTATCTTCTGCTCATTTCAGAAGAAACTTTTTCACCTCTTCAGTACAAATTTGAACCTTCTTACCCCTTTTAAGCAGAATCTTTGTCTTTTCAACTCTTTTCAGCAAAAGATTCTGCTTCTTCACCTGTTTTCAGCAGAATTTTTCAGTTTCTTTACCGCCATACAATTTCTTGCAGCTTTTCATCTTTTTCAGTCATTTTCAGCAGACAGCTTCAGCGTTATGGCATCCACACAGCATTTTCGCAGGAAATGCAAATTGTGTGGATGCTGGAAGCATCCACACTATTGAGTTCCTGTTTCTCTTTATTCTTTTTTATTATTGTGTGGATGCCCTAAAAGGGCTTCCACACTATTGAGTTCCTGTTTCTCTTTATTGTGTGGATGCCCTCAAAGGGCTTCCACACTATTGAGTTCCTGTTTCTCTTTATTGTGTGGATGCCCTAAAAGGGCTTCCACACTATTGAGTTCCTGTTTCTCTTTATTCTTTATTGTGTGGATGCCCTAAAAGGGCTTCCACACTATTGTTTTCCTGTTTCTCTTTATTCTTTATTATTCTTGGGGTTTCCGTACGTTTTTTGCCGCTTAACTACTGCCTCAGTTTTCAGCCGATTTTCTCAGTTCAAACTTTAAAAAATTCTGCTCTTTCTGCTAATGTTTGCTATGACTTTTGGTGCTCATAACTTCTATACTTTTGAGATATTGAATTTTTTGCAATATTTTTGCCCATTTCTGCCATATTATCAGTGGCCTCACTGATTTTCCTTGCCGGGATGACCTGTGTTTTAGCTCAGTGAGATGAGCTTCCGTTCTCAGACTGGGAGGCCGGGGTTCAAATCCCGCTTATGGCAACATTTCTTTCAGTTAACAGTTAAACTTTAACTCAATTTCAGCTTTTTCACCCCTTTTCAGCAAAATTTTCAGTTTTTTCACCACTTTTCAGCACAAATCCCAGCTTTTTCTGCTGTTTTCAGCAAAAACCTCTTTTCAGCAGAATTTCTGCTCTTTTCAGCAGAAATTCTGCTGATTGAACTCTTTTCAGCAGAATTTTCACCTCTTTTAAGGCCAAATTCTGCTTATTCACCTCTTCTGCAAAATTTTCAGCCTTTTCACCTCTTATTAGCACAAATCTCAGCTGTTTTCAAAAAAAACACTTTTGAGCAAAAAATTCTGCTGATTCATGTCTTTTCAGCGCAACTTTCTGCTTCTTTACCTCTTTTCAGCAGAAATTCTGCTGATTCACCTCTTTTCTGCAAAATTTTCAGCCTTTTCTCCTCTTATCAGCACAATTCTCAGCAGCTTCTGCTCATTTCAGCAGAATTGTCCGTCTCTCCACCTCTTCTTTGTCAGAGTGAGTTTAGCTCAGTGAGATGAGTGGCTGCCTTGAGACCAGGAGGGCCAGGTTCGAATCCTGCTCAGGGCAATTTTTTTTTTTTTTCACCACCATACAACTTTTTGCAAGTTTTCATCTTTTTCAGTTTTTGAGCAGACAGCTTCAACATGAAGGCATCCACACAGCATTTTCGCAGGAAATGCAAATTTTTCTAGTTATTCTTCAAGTTGCTTCTGTACGTTTTTTGCCGTCTATCTACTGCCTCAGTTTTCAGCCGATTTTCTCCGTTCAAACTCTAAACTGTTCTGCTCTTTCTGCTAATGTGCGCTATATCTTTTAGTGTTTATTACTATTATACTTTTTAAAATATTACACTTTTTTCCTTTAATTTGTCCCATTGAAATGAATGGAAAACTTCCACAATTCTGCTAAAACTTGCTTGTTTTTGAAACTTAACTACTTTGTCATACTTTCACCTAGAAACTCCATTCAAACTTTAAAATGTTCTCAGACTATTGGGCTATTCCTGAATGATTCAGCTTTTTCAGATCTTCTACCGTTTTAATCTTATACCTTTTTAAGTTTTCAGTTGCAAAATTGTGATTTTTCAGAAAATACATGCGTTGTTATGGTTGCTATGCAATTAACTCAGAGTGTACACTCGTCCATTCTGAATTTTCTCTTCATATCTGAACAACTTCTTGCTACTCGCTCAATTTCCACTCAACTCCCACAAATTATACATCAAAATCGTAGGTATTTTTGCTGGCTTTCCGAAAATGTCACTATCATTGTTGTGGGATTTATAGAATTTTGGCAAATCTCCTCAGACCAACACAAGGTCGGAAAAGTCTCCATACAAAGTCAATGGAGAGTTTGTTCAAAATCACCGCTGGATTTCTCTAATGAGAGGCATTTTCAAATCGTCATATCTCCTTAACAAAACAGAGTTGAGACATGAGGCTTGTGCCAATATATCTTCAGACATCCCTGATGCTCACAGTTCAATAATTTTTTCCTCACCTATTACCGTTTGGCCATGAATTACACTTGTTTGAGGATAGGAAATTTGTCTCTCGCTCAGATTTCTTCAGATTTCAAACTCTGGAAATGAGGCACTTTTTTCTCTCATCATATCTTTTTGATAGATTTCCACAGAGATCTGAAAATTCCCATGACTGTTCACCAAAGCCGGCTGTTTCTTACGGTGAAAGAATGATTTTGATGCTCCATATAGATTTAGAGTTACAAAACTTTGTTTGAGGTCAAGTCAAGGCAGTTTTGCTTTGCCTCTGCTCAGTTACAGTGTATTACAAGTCATATATCTTTAATAATTTATATTTTATCTCTGATTTATGAAGACCTGCAGATTCCCCCATCTCTTCTGAACAAAACGGTGTCAGAATGAGCGTTCTAGCCCCTACGGTTAGGAAATTATGGCCATTTGTTCGAGGGGAATCCTGAATGTGAGAAATACACTGAAGAAAACTTATACCTCTCTCTGTGTCTGTGTGTGTAAGGGCTGATTACAACAGGTGCAGCTAATTTAACTGACCTAGATATACCAAGCCCAGACTCTTAACAGCCACTGTTCCCTTTAGGCTCTGTGTATGTGTATGTTTGTGTGTCTGTATCAATATTTCTCCCATGTTAAAGTATTACTCCTCCATAATAGTATTTCTGTTAAATCAAAGTACTTCTACTACATCTTAGTACTTCTGCTCAATCATAGTATTTCTGCTAAATCATAGTATTTTGGCCAAATCATGGTATTTGTGCCAAAGCATAGTATTTTCACAAAATAACAGTATTTCTGCTATGTTATATTATTACTGCTCATAGTATTTCTGCCAAATCTTGGTATTTGTTCCAAAGCATAGTATTTCTGCCAAATCACAATATAACTGCAAAATAAAGGTTTTTTTAGACAAATCATAGTGTTTGTGCTAAATCCTAGTAATTCTGCTCAATCATAGAATTTCTGCTATGCTGAAGTGGTTTTTGCTAGATTATAGAATTTCTGCTAAGTCAAAGTATTTCATGTAAATCATACTACTTATACCAAGTCCCAGTGTTTCTGCCAAATCATAATTCATAAATAATGTGACGTGTTGGGGGAACAGCTAGTTCTCTCCCATCATGCCTTGGGACATGTGCTGCTGTTTAGATGTTCTTGTTTCATTGTTTATGGTTACGTTACTTTTAACTGTTGTCTTGAATGCTGTGTTTATACTACGGTACAAAGTCACTGACAGTTATTGTTTTATAGGAAGAATGCAGTACCATAAGTGAGTTCTGTTATGCTTTTATTGACCCTTGAAGCACATTGTAGCACAAGCAAGTGTTTAATAAAGAGCACCCCCTACCAGCTTGGGGTGGAAATACAAGCTCAACATCTCACTCAGAGCTTCTTTGTAAGATTCATCTGTATGCTGCCAATTTATCTTCGGGCACTGCTGACACTCACGGTGTGAGCAGTTTTCACTGTCATCTTACTGTTGAGCCATAAATTATGTTTGTTTGAGGGTTGGAAATCTGTCCTCCTCTCAGTTTTCAAACTCTGAAAATGAAAATTTTTTTCTCTCGTCATATCTCCGCAACGGAGGTACAAAGAGCAATGAAAATCGCAGTCAAAGTTCACCAACGTCAGCTGATTCGCCCAGTACAAGACTTGTGCTGCTATCCCACCTAGTTTTTGAGTTACACGACGTTTTGTAACTACAAAAAACGGCGATTTAAGCCTCTCACCGCCATCTGTTTCTGACTGCTCATCAATCTTTTTTTCCAGCCGCCAGCCCCCGTTCCAGGTGGCGTAATTGGTAATGACGCGGGTCTGCAGGTCAAAGGTCGTGGGTTAAATCCCACTTTGTTCAACTTTTTTTTTTTCACTACAAATTTATACACAGACCTGTAATTTATATTGCTAATTTATTACAATTCTGCAAAGTTTTATGATTTTCTGAGCTTTTCTAATGTGGACCTCAGATTCTTGTTAACGCTCCATGGCAGAAGTCGTAGTATTTGTGCAAAAACATACTATGTCTGCAGAATCACAGTATATCTGTTATGTTATAGTATTACTACTAAGGCATAGTATTTCTACCACATCATAGTATTCCTTCAACATGATAGTATTACTGCAGTTTCATAGTATTTGAGCAAAATCGTAGTATTTGTGCAAAAACATACTGTGTCTGCAAAATCAGTATACCTGTTATGTTATAGTATTACTACTAAGGCATAGTATTTCTACCACATGATAGTATTCCTTCAAAATCATAGTATTAGTGCAATTTCATAGTATTTGAGGAAAATCGTACTATTTGTGCAAAAACATACTATGTCTGCAGAATCACAATATATCTGTTTTGTTATAGTATTACTACTAAGGCATAGTACAACATTCTACTTCTTTACCTCTCTTCAGTAGAAATTCTGCTGATTCACCTATTTTAAGCAGAATTTTCAGCCTTTCACCTCTTATCAGTATAAATCTCAGTATGTTCTGCTCATTTCAGAATGAACCTTTTCACCTCTTTTCAGTACAAATTTGAACTTCTGTACCCCTTTTAAGCAGAATTTTGCATTTTCACGTCTTTTCAGCAAAAGATTCTGCATCTTCACTTGTTTTCAGCATAATCTTTCTGTTTCTTTACTGCCATACAATTTTTGCAGCTTTTCATCTTTTTCAGTCATTTTCAGCAGAGAGCTTCAGCGTTCTGGCATCCACACAGCATTTTCGCAGGAAATGCAAACTTTTTCTAGTTGTGTGGATGCTTTAAGCATCCACACTATTGAGTTCCTGTTTCTCTTTATTGTGTGGATGCTGGAGGCATCCACACTATTGAGTTCCTGTTTCTCTTTATTCTTTATTGTGTGGATGCTGGAGGCATCCACACTATTGAGTTCCTGTTTCTCTTTATTCTTTATTATTATTGTGTGGATGCTGGAGGCATCCACACTATTGAGTTCCTGTTTCTCTTTATTGTGTGGATGCTGGAGGCATCCACACTATTGAGTTCCTGTTTCTCTTTATTCTTTATTGTGTGGATGCTTTAAGCATCCACACTATTGAGTTCCTGTTTCTCTTTATTCTTTATTATTCCGGGTGTTTCCGTACACTTTTCGCTGTGGATCTACTTCCACAATTTTCAGCCGATTTTCACCGTTCAAATTTTAAACTATTCTGCTATTTTTGCTCTTTCCGGCTATATCTTTTGGTATTTTATACTATTATACTTTTTAAAATATTACGTTTTTTTCCTTTAATTTGTCCCATTGAAATGAATGGGAAACTTCCGCAATTCTGCTAAAACTTGCTTGTTTTTGGAACTTAACTACTTTTTCCTACTTTCACGTAGAACAACCATTCAAACTTTAAAATGTTCTCAAATTATTGGGCTATTCAGGAATAAATCAGCTTTTTCAAATCTTTTACCGTTTTATTTTTATGCCTCTTAAAGTTTAGAGTTGCAAAATTGTGATTTTTCACAAAATACATGCGTTGTTATGGTTGCTATGCACTTGGCTTTCAGTGTGCCACTGTAGGTTTCGCAGTCTTCTCTTCATGTCCGAACAACTTCTTGCTACTGGCTCAATTTTTACTCAACTTCCACAAATTATACATCAAAACGTAGGTATTTTTGCTGGCTTTCAGAAAATGTCACTATCATGGTTGTGAGATTTATAGAATTTTGGCAAATCTCCTCAGACCAACACAAACTCTGAAAACTCTCCATAGAAAGTCAATGGAGAGTTTGTTCAAAATCACCGCTTGATTTTTGTAATGAGAGGCATATTCGAATCGTCATATCTCCTTAACGAAGCGACGTTAAGACATGAGGCTTGTCCCAGTATATCTTCAGACACTCCTGACGCTCACAATTCAAGAATTTTTTTTCTCACCTATTACCGTTCTGGAATGAGTTACACTTGTTTGAGCGTAGGAAATTCGTCCTTCGCTCAGATTTCTTCAGATTTCAAACTCTGGAAATGAGGCAATTTTTTCTCTCGTCATATCTTTTTGATGGATTTCCACAGAGACCTGAAAATTTCCATGACTGTTCACCAAAGCCTGCTGTCTCTTATGGTGAAAGAATGATATCGATACTCCAAATAGATTTAGAGTTAGAAAGCGTTGTTTGAGGGCAGGTCAAGGCAGTTTTTGCTTCGCCTCTACTCAGTTATGGTGCATTACAAGTCAAATAGCTTTAATAATTCATATTTTAATGATAAATTGTCAACACTTTAAGATTCCCCCATCTCTTCTGAACAAAACGGTGTAAGAATGACTGTTCTAGCCCCTACGGTTAGGAAATTATGGCCATTTGTTTGAGAGGAATCCTCACTATGAGAAATTCACTGCAGAAATCCTGTCTCTGTGCTCTGTGTGTGTAAAACGGCTGCACCTGTTTTGGCGGGAAAAGTACACAGCCTCTCTGATTGGTGGATTCAAATTTAGCTGCTCCCAGGCTGCTTGACTGACCTAGAAAGTTGCTCCTCTCTCCTGTGTGTGTGTGTGTGTGTGTGTGTGTGTGTGTGTGTGTGTGTGTGTGAGAGAGAGAGAGAGAGAGAGAGAGAGAGAAAGCCTTTTTGTGGGATAATCTCATTGTAAGATTCAAATTCAATATATTTAGACTGGTTGACTGAATTTGATCCTGTGTGTATCTCTCTGTGCATGTGTGTTTCCATATGTGTCCATATTTGTGATTGTGTGACTGTTATACTTTTTTTTGCTGATTTTTTTTCATTTAACAATTATATTTGAGGGACCCTTAGCATGTTCAGCATTTTTTCAGCTGTCCATTTTGCTTTTCCAGTTTTTCTGTTTAAGTTATTACTATTGTGCTAAATCATATTATTTCTGCTATTTTATAACATTTTTGTGCTAAATATAGTATTTCTGCCAAATATAGTATTTCTGATTAATTATAGTTTTTCTACCAAATCATAGTACAGTTTTACTGCTTTTTATAGGATTTTTATAGGATATTTATATTGCTTAATATAGTATTTCTGCTTTTTATAGGATTTGTGCTTAATATAGTATTTTTGCTTTTTATAGGATTTGTGCTTAATACAGTATTTCTGCTAAATGTAGTATTTATGCTTAATCATACTATTTCTATATATTTTTGCCAGGTCCTCTGTGAGGACTGAGACATTCAAATTTACATATCAGGGCCTGCACGGCTTCCCAGCCAGCCAATCATATCTGAGGCCTGCCCTTTATTCTCTCGTCATATCTCAGCGACGGATGTACAAAGAGCAATGAAAATCACAGTCAAAGTACACTAAAGTCCGCTGATTCACCCAGTACAAGAATTATGCTTCTAGTCCACCTAGTTTTTGAGTTACACGACGTTTTGTAACTCCAAAAAACGGCGCTCTTTGCCTCTCACCGCGATCTAATTCTGACTGCTCATCACCCTGTTTTCTAGGCACTCGTTCTCTTTCCCAGTGGCACAGTTTGTAATGACACAGGTCTGCAACCCAAAGGTCGTGGGTTCAATTCCACCTTGGTCAACATGTTTTTTTACCTACAATTTACTATACTATCACCGACCACTAATTCATATTGATCATTTATTACAATTCTGCAAACTTTTATGATTTTAGAAGCTTTTCCAAATCATGGTTTTTGTGCCAAATCATAATATTTGTGTTATGTTATAGTATTACTACTAAGTGGAGGAATTTCTGTCATGTTACAGTATATGTGCTGATTACAGTATTTCTGTATAATAGAATTTTGGCAAATCTCCTCAGACCAACACAAAGTCTGGAAACTCTGCATAGAAAGTCAATGGAGAGCTTGTTCAAAATCACCGCTGGATTTCTGTAATGAGAGGCATTTTCAAATCGTCATATCTCCTTAACGCAGCGAAGTTAAGACATGAGGCTTGTGCCAATATATCTTCAGACACTCCTGACGCTCACAATTCAAGAATTTCTTTCTCACCTATTACCATTTGGCCATGAATTGGGTTTGTTTGAGGGTAGGAAATTTGTCCCTCGCTCAATTTCTTCAGATTTCAAACTCTGGAAATGAGGCACTTTTTTCTCTCGTCATATCTTTTTGATGGATTTCCACACAGACCTGAAAATTTCCATGACTGTTCACCAAAGCCTGCTGTCTCTTACGGTGAAAGAATGATATCGATACTCCAAATAGATTTAGAGTTAGAAAGCGTTGTTTGAGGGCAAGTCAAGGCAGTTTTCGTTTTGCCTCTACTCAGTTATGGTGCATTAGAAGTCAAAGATCTTCAATAATTCATATTTTCAAGATAAATTGTCAACACCTTAAGATTCCCCCATCTCCTCTGAACAAAACGGTGTAAGAATGACTTTTCTAGCCCCTACGGTTAGGAAATTATAGCCATTTGTTTGAGGAATCCTCACTATGAAAAAATAGACAGCACAAGTCCTGTCTCTGTGCTGCATGTGTGTAAAACAGGTGCACCTGTTTTGGCGGGAAAAAGTACACAGCCCTCCGATTGGTGGATTCAAATTCAGCAGCTCCCAGTCTGTTTGGCTGCTGCTGCTGCTGTGTGTGTGTGTGTGTGTGTGTGTGTGTGTGTGTGTGTGTGTGTGTGTGTGTGTGTGTGTGTGACAGAGAGAGAGAAAGAGAGGGAGAGAGAGTTTTATGGGAGCATCTTATTGTATGATTTAAATTCAATATATTTAGACTGGTTGACTGAATTTGATCCTTTGTGTCTCTCTGTGCTTGTATGTTTCCATATGTGTCCATATTTTTGATTGTGTGACTGTTATACTTTTTTTTTTGCTGATTTTTTTCATTTAACAATTACATTTGAGGGACCCTTAGAATGTTCAGCATTTTTCAGCTGTTCATTTTGCTTTTCAAATTTTTCTATTTAAGTTATTACTATTGTGCTAAGTCATAGCATTTCTGCTGCTTTTCAGTATTTGTGCTAAATACAGCATTTCTGCTAAATCATACTATTTCTGCTATTTTATAGTATTTGTGCTAAACCATAATATTTCTACTAAACACAGTATTTCTGGGTAATCATAGTATTTCTATGTATTCCTGCCAGCTCCTCAGGGACCCAATCCTCTGTGAGGACTGTAATTTTCAAATTGACATGTCATGCATGCATGACATGTCATGCATGCATGACATGTCATGCATGCATGACATGTCAAGTCATGCACGACTTCCCAACCAGCCAATCATATCTGAGGGCTGAGACATTCAAATTTGCATATTGAGGCCTTCATGCCTTCCCAGCCAGCCAGTCATATCTGAGGGCTGAGACATTCAAATTTGCATATTGGGGCTTTCATGGCTTCTAAGACAACCAATCATCTATGTCATATATCTATAATTATTCATATTTTCTTTTAAAAGACAACACTTGATGATTCCCCATGTCTTCTGAACAATAGAATGTTAGACCTGAGACCTGAAAATTTCCATGACTGTTCACCAAAGCCTGCTGTGTCTTACGGTGAAACAATGATATTGATACTCCATATAGATTTAGAGTTACAAAGCGTTGTTTGAGCGCAAGTCAAAGCAGTTTTTGCTTTGCCTCTATTCAGTTATGGTGCATTAGAAGTCAAATATCTTCAATAATTCATATTTTAATGATAAATTGTCAACACTTTAAGATTCCCCATCTCTTCTGAACAAAACGGTGTGAGAATGACTGTTGTAGCCCCTACGGTTAGGAAATTATAGCCATTTGTTTGGGGAGTCCTCACTATGAAAAGTAGACAGCACAAATCCTGTCTCTGTGCTCTGTGTGTGTAAAAACAGGTGCACCTGTTTTGGCGGGAAAAAGTACACAGCCTCTCTGATTGGTGGATTCAAATTTAGCAGCTCCCAGGCTGCTTGACTGACCTAGAAAGTTGCTTGTCTCTCCCTGTGTGTGTGTGTGTGTGTGTGTGTGTGTGAGAGAGAGAGAGAAAGGGAGGCGAGAGAGAGTTTTCATGGGAGCATCTTATTGTATGATTTTAATTCAATATATTTAGACTGGTTGACTGAATTTGATCCTGTGTGTGTCTCTCTGTGCTTGTGTGCTTCCATATGTGTCCATATTTGTGATTGCGTGACTGTTATACTTTTTTTTGCTGATTTTTTTTTTCATTTAACAATTACATTTGAGGGACCCTTAGCATGTTCAGCATTTTTTCAGCTGTCCATTTTGCTTTTCCAATTTTTCTATTTAAGTTATTACTATTGTGCTAAGTCATAGCATTTCTGCTGCTTTTCAGTATTTGTGCTAAATACAGCATTTCTGCTAAATCATACTATTTCTGCTATTTCATAAGATTTGTGCTAACTATAGTGTTTCTGCTAAAAATTGTATTTCTGCCAAATATAGTATTTTTGATTAATTATAGTTTTCTACCAAATCATAGTACAGTATTTCTACATTTTATAGTATTTCTACTAAATGCAGTATTTCTGGGTAATCATAGTATTTCTATATATTTCTGCCAGCTCCCCAGGGAGTTAATCCTCTGTGAGGAGTGTAATCTTCAAATTTACATATCAGGGCATGCACGACTTCCCAACCAGCCAATCATATCTGAGGCCTGACACATTCGAATTTGCATATTGGGGCATTCATGGATTCTAAGACAACCAATCATATCTGAGGCCTGAAACATTCAAATTTGCATATTGGGGCCTTCATGGCTTCCGAGCCAGCCAACCATCTATGTCATATATCTATAATATTTCATATTTTTATTTTAAATGGTCAACAGTCAAGATTCCCCCATGTCGTGTGAACAAAACGGTGTAAGAATGACTGTTTTAGCCCCTACGGTTAGGAATTTATGGCTGTTTGTTTGAGGGGAATCCTCACTATGAGAAATACACTGCAAAAATCCTGTCTCTCTCTGTGCTGAGCGTGTGTAAAAGCCTGCACTTGGTGCACCAGTTTTGGCGGGAAAAAGCACACAGCCTCTCTGATTGGTGGATTCAAATTGAGAAGCTCACAGCTGTTTGACTGACCTAGAAACACGCTGTTAACAGCCCCTGTTCACTTGCTGATGCTGCTGCTGTGTGTGTGTGTGTGTGTGTGTGTAAGAGAGAGAGAGAGAGAGAGAAAGAAAGACACACACACAAAGACCCTTTTTAGGGCAGCATCTCATTGTTGGATAAAAATATTATATATTCAGACTGGTTGACTGGCATAGACCCTGTCTGTGTGTGTCTCTCTCTGTACATTTGTGTATCCATATTTGATTTCTTGTGTATTTGTTGATTTGTGTATCCATATTTCATTTTGTGTATATCTGTTGGCTTTTCTTATTTGTTTTTTTTTTCTAAATGTATTTTTATTTTATTTTTTCACAGGTGAACAACATTTAGTTTTCAGCGAACTTAACCATGTTCCTTTTTATTCAGCTTATCATTTTACCTTTCCAATATTTTCACTTAAGTTATTACTATTCTGCTCAATCATAGTATCTGTTCCAAATCATTGTTATTAAGCTATATTGTAGGATTTCTGCTAAATCATAGTATTTCTACTATATTATATTTTTCTTTCTAAATATAGCATTTCTGCTATAGAATAGTATTTCTGCTATGTTATAATATTTGTGCTAAACTGGAGTATTTTTTGCTAATACATAGTATTTATTTAAAATTACAATATTCATAGTATATTACAGTGTCTCTTTTAAATCACAGCATTTCTGCTATGTTGTACTGTTTTTCTAAATCATAGTATTTCTGTAATGTTTAAGAATGTTTGGCTAAATATATTCTTTCAGTTATCTTATACTATTTCTCCTAAATTCTTGTATTTTTGAGAAGTTATTGTGTTTCTGTTAAGTTACAATGTTTCTGCTAAGTTCTGCTATGCTATTGTATTTCTGCCAAGTATTATGTTTCCTCTAAGATATTGCAGTTCTGCTAAGTTACTACATTTTAGCAAAGTTCCTTTGCTTCTGCAAAGTTTTTACAATTTCTGCAACTTTTCAGCTTTTTCAGCTGTTTTTAGCAGACAGCTTCAGCATTGCAGCATCCACACCGCATTTTCGCAGGAAATGCAAATTTTTCTAGTTGTGTGGATGCTGGAGGCATCCACACTATTGAGTTCCTGTTTCTCTTTATTCTTTATTATTATTATTATTCTTAGGACTTCCGTACACTTTTCGCCGTGGATCTACTTCCACAATTTTCAGCCGATTTTCACCGTTCAAATTTTAAACTATTCTGCTATTTCTGCTAATGATGGCTATATCTTTTGGTATTTTATACTCTTATACTTTTTAAAATATTACGTTTTTTCCTTTAATTTGTCCCATTGAAATGAATGGGAAACTTCCATAATTCTGCTAAAACTTGCTTGTTTTTGAAACTTAACTACTTTTTCCTACTTTCACGTAGAACAACCATTCAAACTTTAAAATGTTCTCAAATTATTGGGCTATTCAGGAATAAATCAGCTTTTTCAAATCTTTTACCGTTTTACTTTTATGCCTCTTAAAGTTTTGAGTTGCAAAATTGTGATTTTTCACAAAATACATGCGTTGTTATGGTTGCTATGCACTTGGCTTCCAGTGTGCCACTGAAGGTTTTGCAGTCTTCTCTTCATGTCCGAACAACTTCTTGCTACTTGCTCAATTTTCACTCAACTTCCACAAATTATACATCAAAACGTAGGTATTTTTGCTGGCTTTCAGAAAATGTCACTATCATGGTTGTGGGATTTATAGAATTTTGTCAAATCTTCTCAGACCAACACAAAGTCTCAAAAATCCCCATAGAAAGTCAATGGAGAGCTTGTTCAAAATCACAGCTTGATTTCTGTAATGAGAGGCATATTCGAATCGTCATATCTCCTTAACGAAGCAAAGTTAAGACATAAGGCTTGTCCCAGTATATCTTCAGACACTCCTGACGCTCACAATTCAAGAATTTCTTTCTCACCTATTACCGTTCTGAAATGAGTTAGACTTGTTTGAGGGTAGGAAATTCATCGTTCGCTCAGATTTCTTCAGATTTCAAACTCTGAAATGAACCACTTTTTTTTCTCTCGTCATATCTTTTTAATGGATATCAACAGAGACCTGAAAATTTCCATGACTGTTCACCAAAGCCTGCTGTCTCTTACAGTGAAAGAATGATATTGATACTCCAAATAGATTTAGAGTTAGAAAGCGTTGTTTGAGGGCAGGTCAAGGCAGTTTTGCTTCGCCTCTACTCAGTTATGGTGCATTACAAGTCAAATATCTTTAAAAATCCATATTTTAATGATAAATTGTCAACACTGTAAGATTCCCTCATCTCTTCTGAACAAAACGGTGTAAGAATGACCGTTCTAGCCCCTACGGTTAGGAAATTATGGCCATTTGTTTGAGAGGAATCCTCACTATGAGAAATTCACTGCAGAAATCCTGTCTCTGTGCTCTGTGTGTGTAAAAACGGCTGCACCTGTTTTGGCGGGAAAAAGTGCACAGGCTCTCTGATTGGTGGATTCAAATTTAGCAGCTCCCAGGCTGCTTGACTGACCTAGAAACTTGATTTTCTCTCCCTGTGTGTGTGTGTGTGTGTGTGTGTGTGTGTGTGTGTGTGTGTGTGTGTGTGTGTGAGAGAGAGACAGAGAGAGAGAGAGGGCGAGAGAGAGTTTTTATGGGAGCATCTTATTGTATGATTTAAATTCAATATATTTAGACTGGTTGACTGAATTTGATCCTGTGTGTGTCTCTCTGTGCTTTTGGGACTTTTTGCAGCTGTCCATTTTGCTTTTCCAATTTTCTATTTAAGTTATTACTATTGTGCTAAGTCATAGCATTTGTGCTGCTTTTCAGTATTTGTGCTAAATACAGCATTTCTGCTAAATCATACTATTTCTGCTATTTTATAAGACTTGTGCTAAATACAGCATTTGTGCTAAATCATACTATTTCTGCTATTTTTAGGATTTGTACTTAATATAATATTTCTGCTTAATTATAGTATTTCTGCCATTTTATAGTATTTGTGCTAAAACATAGTATTTCTACTAAATGCAGTATTTCTGGGTAATCATTGTATTTCTATATATTTCTGCCAGGTCCCCAGGGAGTCAGTCCTAATATTCAAATTTACATATCAGGACCTGGACGGCTTCCCAGCCAGCCAATCATATCTCAGTCCTGGCACATTCAAATTTGCATATTGGGACCTTCATGGCTTCTCAGCCAGCCAATCATATCTGAGTCCTGGCACATTTAAATTTGCATATTGGGGCATTCATGGCTTCCCAGCCAGCCAATCATATCTGAGTCCTGGCACATTCAAATTTGCATATTGTTGCCTTCATGGCTTCCCAGCCAGCCAATCATATCTGAGTCCTGGCACATTCAAATTTGCATATTGGGACCTTCATGGCTTCTCAGCCAGCCAATCATATCTGAGTCCTGGCACATTCAAATTTGCATATTGTTGCCTTCATGGCTTCTCAGCCAGCCAATCATATCTGAGTCCTGGCACATTCAAATTTGCATATTGGGACCTTCATGGCTTCCCAGCCAGCCAATCATATCTGAGTCCTGGCACATTCAGATTTGCATATTGGGACCTTCATGGCTTCTAAGCCAACCAATTCTCTATGTCATATATCTCTAATATTTCATATTTTTATTTTCAGTGGTCAGCATTTCAAGATTCTCCCATGTCTTCTGAATAAAATGGTCTAAGAATGACTGTTTTAGCCTCACGGTTAGAAATTCATGGCTGTTTGTTTGAGGGGAATTCTCACTATGAGAAATAGACTGCAAAAATCCTGTCTCTCTCTGTGCTGCATGTGTAAAAGCCTGCACTTGGTGCACCAGTTTTGGCGGGAAAAAGCACACAGCCCTCTGATTGGTGGATTCAAATTTAGCAGCTCCCAGGCTTGCAAGACTGACCTAGAAACATGCTGTTAACAGCCCCTGTTCACTTTCTGCTGCTGCTGCTGCTGCTGTGTGTGTGTGTGTGTGTGTGTGTGTGTGTGTGTGTGTGTGTGTGTGTGTGTGTGTGTGTGTGTGACAGAGAGAGAGAGAGACAGAGAAAGGCTTTTTATGGGATGATCTCATTGTAAGATTTAAATTCAATATATTTAGACTGGTTGACTGAATTGGATCTTGTGTGTGTGTGTGTGTGTGTGTGTGTGTGAGAGAGAGAGAGAGAGAGAGAGAGAGAGCCTTTTATGGGATGATCTCATTGTAAGATTCAAAATCAATATATTTAGACTGGTTGACTGAATTGGATCTGTGTGTGTGTGTGTGTGTGTGTGTGTGTGTGTGAGAGAGAGAGAGAGAGAGAGAGAGAAAGCCTCTTTATGGGATGATCTCATTGTAAGATTCAAATTCAATATATTTAGACTGGATGACTGAATTGGATCTTGTGTGTGTGTGTGTGTGTGTGTGTGTGTGTGTGTGTGTGTGTGTGTGTGTGACAGAGAGAGAGAGAGAGAGAGAGACAGAGACAGAGAAAGGCTTTTTATGGGATGATCTCATTGTAAGATTTAAATTCAATATATTTAGACTGGTTGACTGAATTGGATCTGTGTGTGTGTATGTGTGTGACAGAGAGAGAGAGAGAGAGAGAGAGAGAGAGCCTTTTATGGGATGATCTCATTGTAAGATTCAAATTCAATATATTTAGACTGGTTGACTGAATTGGATCTTGTGTGTGTGTCTCTGTGTGTGTGTGTGTGTGTGTGTGTGTGTGAGACAGAGAGAGAGAGAGAGAGAGAGAGAGAGCCTTTTATGGGATGATCTCATTGTAAGATTTAAATTCAATATATTTAGACTGGTTGACTGAATTGGATCTTGTGTGTGTGTGTGTGTGTGTGTGTGTGTGTGTGTGTGTGATTTAAATTCAATATATTTAGACTGGTTGACTGAATTTGATCCTTTGTGTGTCTGTCTGTGCATGTGTGTTAACATATGTGTACATATTTGTGGTTGTGTGACTGTTACACTTTTTTTGCTGAGTTTTTTTTCATTTAACAAGTACATTTGAAGGACCCTTAGCATGTTCAGCATTTTTCAGCTGTCCATTTTGCTTTTCCAATTTTTCTGTTTAAGTTGTTACTATTGTGCTGATTCATACTATTTCTGCTATTTTATAAGATTTGTGCTAAATATAGTATTTCTGCCCAATATAGTATTTCTGATTAATTATAGTTTTTCTACCAAATCATATTACAGTATTTCTGCTTTTTATACCATTTGTGCTTAATATAGTACTTCTGCTTTTTATAGGATTTGTGCTTAATACAGTATTTCTGCTAAATGTAGTATTTATGCTTAATCACACTATTACTATATATTTCTGCCAGCTTCCTAGCCAGCCAATCATATCTGAGGTCTGCCGTTTCTTCTCTCGTCATATCTCAGCGACGGATGTACAAAGAGCAATGAAAATCGCAGTCAAAGTACACCAAAGTCCGCTGATTCACCCAGTACAAGAATTATGCTTCTAGTCCACCTAGTTTTTGAGTTACACGACATTTTGTAACTCCAAAAACGGCGCTCTTTGCCTCACACCGCGATCTAATTCTGACTGCTCATCACCCTGTTTCCCAAAAAGCTCACTGTCTTTCCCAGTGGCGCAGCTGGTAATGACAAAGGTCTGCAACACAGAGGTTGCAGGTTCAACTCCACCTTGGACAACATGTTTTTTGCCCTACAAATTAATACACTATCACAGACAAGTAATTCATATTCATCATTTATTACAATTCTCAAAACTTTTACCAGCTTTTCTAATATGGACCTCACATTCTTCTTAACACTCCATGGCACAAATACTCTTCCCTTTAGGCTCTGTGAATGTGTGTGTGTATCAATATTTCTCCCATTTTAAAGTATTACTCCTCCATAATTGGATTTCTCTTAAATCAAAGTACTTTTACTACATCTTAGTACTTCTGCTCAATCATAGTATTTCTGCTAAATCATAGTAATTTTGCCAAATCATGGTTTTTGTGCCAAATCATCAGAATCGTGTTTATTGGCCAAGTATATGTGCAGACAAATACAAGGAATTTGGTTCCGTAGATGGTGGCTCTCGAGCACAGCAATGTAAATCTCACACACACACACACACACACACACACACACTCCACACACACACGTATCTATATATATACATTGCACATGCATACACATACATACACAAAGCTGTGTAAACCAACTATAAATAACTAATCTAAACGTATATACATAAAAGACAGAAATGAAATGAGGTGGAATGAATACTGCAGAATGTACATAAGGTGCAGTTGCAGTCTGGCAGTGGGAGCAGTGTGACAGTTCAACTGTTTAGAAGGGAGATGGCGAGGGAAAGAAACTGTTCCTGTGTCGGGTGGTCCTGGTCTGCAGGCTTCTGTACCGCCTGCCAGAGGGCAGCAGATCAAAAAGTCTGTGTCCAGGGTGTGAGGGGTCTGTGATGATTTTTCCTGCCCGTTTCCTGGTTCTTGAGAGGTACAGATCCTGGATGGAGGGCAGGGGGGCGCCGATGATCCTTTCTGCTGCCCGTACAGTCTGCTGCAGTCTGCACCTGTCCTGTTTAGTGGCTGCACCATACCGGACTGTGATGGAGGAGCACAGGACAGACTCAATGACTGCAGTGTAGAACTGGATCAGCAGCTCCTGTGGAAGACTGTACTTCCCCAGTTGTCTCAGGAAGTACATCCTCTGCTGGGTCTTTTTGAGGATGGAGTTGATGTTGGTCTCCCAATTCAGGTCCTGGGAGATGGTGGTACCCAGCAACTTGAAGATCTCCACAGTCGACACAGGGCTGTCTGATATGATGAGGGGGGCAGAGTTGAGGATGTCTCCTGAAGTCCACTGTCATCTCTACAGTTTTAAGAGTGTTCAGCTCCAGATTGTGCTGACTGCACCAGAGTACCAGCCGCTCAACTCATCATAACATTTGTGTTATGTTATAGTATTACTACTAAGTGGAGGAATTTCTGTCATGTTACAGTATATGTACTGATTACAGTATTTCTGCCAAATATAGTATTTCTGATTAATTATAGTTTTTCTACCAAATCACAGTACAGTATTTTTGCTTTTTATAGGATTTTTATAGGATATTTATATTGCTTAATATAGTATTTTTGCTTTTTATACGATTTGTGCTTTATACAGTATTTCTGCTAAATATAGTATTTATGCTTAATCATACTATTTCTATATATTTTTGCCAGGTCCTCTGTGAAGACTGAGACATTCAAATGTACATATCAGGGCCTGCGCGGCTTCCAAGCCGGCCAATCATATCTGAGGTCTGCCGTTTCTTCTCTCGTTATATCTCAGCGACGGATGTACAAAGAGCAATGAAAATCGCAGTCAAAGTACACCAAAGTCCGCTGATTCACCCAGTACAAGAATTATGCTTCTAGTCCACCTAGTTTTTGAGTTACACGACGTTTTGTAACTCCAAAAAACGGCGCTCTTTGCCTCTCACTGCGATCTAATTCTGACTGCTCATCACCCTGTTTTCCAGGTGCTCACTCTCTTTCCCAGTGGCACAGTTTGTAATGACACAGGTCTGCAGCCCAAAGGTCGTGGGTTCAATTCCACCTTGGTCAACATGTTTTTTACCTACAATTTACTACACTATCACAGACCACTAATTCATATTGATCATTTATTACAATTCTGCAAACTTTTATGATTTTAGCAGCTTTTGTAATATGGACCTCAGATTCTTCTTAACACTCTATGGCACAAATACTGTTCCCTTTAGGCTCTGTGTATGTGTGTGTGTATCAATATTTCTCCCATTTTAAAGTATTACTCCTCCATAATTGTATTTCTCTTAAATCAAAGTACTTTTACTACATCTTAGTACTTCTGCTCAATCATAGTATTTCTGCTAAATCATAGTATTTTGCCAAATTATGGTTTTTTGTGCCAAATCATAACATTTGTTTTATGTTATAGTATTACTACTAAGTCGAGGAATTTCTGTCATGTTACACTATATGTGCTGATTACAGTATTTCTGCTAAATCATAGTATTTCTACTATATTATATTTTTCTTTCTAAATATAGCATTTCTGCTATATAATTGTATTACTGCTATGTTATAATATTTGTGCTAAACCAGAGTATTTCTGCTGAAACATAGTATTTCTGTCAAATTACAGTATTTGTGCTAAAACATAGTATTTTTAAAAAAATTTCAATATTAATAGTAAATTACAGTGTCTGTGGTAAATCGCAGCATTTCTGCTATGTTGTACTGTTTTTCTAAATCATAGTATTTCTGTAATGTTTAAAAATGTTTGGCTAAATATATTCTTTTTGTTATCTTATACCATTTCTCCTAAATTCTTGTATTTTTGAGAAGTTATCGTGTTTCTGGTAAGTTACAATATTTCTACTAAGTTCTGCTATGCTACTGTATTTCTGCCAAGTATTATGTTTCCTCTAAGATATTGCAGTTCTGCTAAGTTACTACATTTTAGCAAAGTTCCTTTGCTTCTGCAAAGTTTTTACAATTTCTGCAACTTTTCAGCTTTTTCAGCTAGTTTCAGCAGACAGCTCCAGCTTTAAAGCATCCACACTGCATTTTCGCAGGAAATGCAAATTTTTCTAGTTTATTATTATTCTTAGGACTTCCAGACACTTTTCGCCGTGGATCTACTTCCACAATTTTCAGCCGATTTTCACCGCTCAAATTTTAAACTATTCTGCTATTTCTGCTAATGATGGCTATATCTTTTGGTATTTTATACTCTTATACTTTTTAAAATATTACGTTTTTTTCCTTTAATTTGTCCCATTGAAATGAATGGGAAACTTCCATAATTCTGCTAAAACTTGCTTGTTTTTGAAACTTAACTACTTTTTCCTACTTTCACGTAGAACAACCATTCAAACTTTAAAATGTTCTCAAATTATTGGGCTATTCAGGAATAAATCAGCTTTTTCAAATCTTTTACCGTTTTACTTTTATGCCTCTTAAAGTTTTGAGTTGCAAAATTGTGATTTTTCACAAAATACATGCGTTGTTATGGTTGCTATGCACTTGGCTTCCAGTGTGCCACTGAAGGTTTTGCAGTCTTCTCTTCATGTCCGAACAACTTCTTGCTACTTGCTCAATTTTCACTCAACTTCCACAAATTATACATCAAAACGTAGGTATTTTTGCTGGCTTTCAGAAAATGTCACTATCATGGTTGTGGGATTTATAGAATTTTGTCAAATCTT
>NC_052953.1:39621973-39701973 GCF_013358895.1 Oreochromis aureus
AATTCAATATATTTAGACTGGTTGACTGAATTGGATCTTGTGTGTGTGTGTGTGTGTGTGTGTGTGTGTGTGTGTGTGTGTGTGTGTGAGAGAGAGAGAGAGAGAGAGAGAGAGACAGAGAGAAAGGCTTTTTATGGGATGATCTCATTGTAAGATTCAAATTCAATATATTTAGACTGGTTGACTGAATTGGATCTTGTGTGTGTGTATGTGTGTGACAGAGAGAGAGAGAGAGAGAGAGAGAGAGAGAAAGCCTTTTATGGGATGATCTCATTGTAAGATTCAAATTCAATATATTTAGACTGGTTGACTGAATTGGATCTTGTGTGTGTGTCTCTGTGTGTGTGTGTGTGTGTGTGTGTGACAGAGAGAGAGGGAGAGAGAGAGAGAGAGAGCCTTTTATGGGATGATCTCATTGTAAGATTTAAATTCAATATATTTAGACTGGTTGACTGAATTGGATCTTGTGTGTGTGTGTGTGTGTGTGTGTGTGTGTGTGTGTGTGATTTAAATTCAATATATTTAGACTGGTTGACTGAATTTGATCCTTTGTGTGTCTGTCTGTGCATGTGTGTTAACATATGTGTACATATTTGTGGTTGTGTGACTGTTACACTTTTTTTGCTGAGTTTTTTTTTCATTTAACAAGTACATTTGAAGGACCCTTAGCATGTTCAGCATTTTTCAGCTGTCCATTTTGCTTTTCCAATTTTTCTGTTTAAGTTGTTACTATTGTGCTGATTCATACTATTTCTGCTATTTTATAAGATTTGTGCTAAATATAGTATTTCTGCCCAATATAGTATTTCTGATTAATTATAGTTTTCTACCAAATCATATTACAGTATTTCTGCTTTTTATACCATTTGTGCTTAATATAGTACTTCTGCTTTTTATAGGATTTGTGCTTAATACAGTATTTCTGCTAAATGTAGTATTTATGCTTAATCACACTATTACTATATATTTCTGCCAGCTTCCTAGCCAGCCAATCATATCTGAGGTCTGCCGTTTCTTCTCTCGTCATATCTCAGCGACGGATGTACAAAGAGCAATGAAAATCGCAGTCAAAGTACACCAAAGTCCGCTGATTCACCCAGTACAAGAATTATGCTTCTAGTCCACCTAGTTTTTGAGTTACACGACATTTTGTAACTCCAAAAACGGCGCTCTTTGCCTCACACCGCGATCTAATTCTGACTGCTCATCACCCTGTTTCCCAAAAAGCTCACTGTCTTTCCCAGTGGCGCAGCTGGTAATGACAAAGGTCTGCAACACAGAGGTTGCAGGTTCAACTCCACCTTGGACAACATGTTTTTGCCCTACAAATTAATACACTATCACAGACAAGTAATTCATATTCATCATTTATTACAATTCTCAAAACTTTTTACCAGCTTTTCTAATATGGACCTCACATTCTTCTTAACACTCCATGGCACAAATACTCTTCCCTTTAGGCTCTGTGAATGTGTGTGTGTATCAATATTTCTCCCATTTTAAAGTATTACTCCTCCATAATTGATTTCTCTTAAATCAAAGTACTTTTACTACATCTTAGTACTTCTGCTCAATCATAGTATTTCTGCTAAATCATAGTAATTTTGCCAAATCATGGTTTTTGTGCCAAATCATCAGAATCGTGTTTATTGGCCAAGTATATGTGCAGACAAATACAAGGAATTTGGTTCCGGTAGATGGTGGCTCTCGAGCACAGCAATGTAAATCTCACACACACACACACACACACACACACGCACCACACACACACACACGTATCTATATATACATTGCACATGCATACACATACATACACAAAGCTGTGTAAACCAACTATAAATAACTAATCTAAACGTATATACATAAAAGACAGAAATGAAATGAGGTGGAATGAATACTGCAGAATGTACATAAGGTGCAGTTGCAGTCTGGCAGTGGGAGCAGTGTGACAGTTCAACTGTTTAGAAGGGAGATGGCGAGGGAAAGAAACTGTTCCTGTGTCGGGTGGTCCTGGTCTGCAGGCTTCTGTACCGTCTGCCAGAGGGCAGCAGATCAAAAAGTCTGTGTCCAGGGTGTGAGGGGTCTGTGATGATTTTCCCTGCCCGTTTCCTGGTTCTTGAGAGGTACAGATCCTGGATGGAGGGCAGGGGCGCCGATGATCCTTTCTGCTGCCCGTACAGTCTGCTGCAGTCTGCACCTGTCCTGTTTAGTGGCTGCACCATACCGGACTGTGATGGAGGAGCACAGGACAGACTCAATGACTGCAGTGTAGAACTGGATCAGCAGCTCCTGTGGAAGACTGTACTTCCCCAGTTGTCTCAGGAAGTACATCCTCTGCTGGGTCTTTTTGAGGATGGAGTTGATGTTGGTCTCCCAATTCAGGTCCTGGGAGATGGTGGTACCCAGCAACTTGAAGATCTCCACAGTCGACACAGGGCTGTCTGATATGATGAGGGGGGGGCAGAGTTGAGGATGTCTCCTGAAGTCCACTGTCATCTCTACAGTTTTAAGAGTGTTCAGCTCCAGATTGTGCTGACTGCACCAGAGTACCAGCCGCTCAACTCATCATAACATTTGTGTTATGTTATAGTATTACTACTAAGTGGAGGAATTTCTGTCATGTTACAGTATATGTACTGATTACAGTATTTCTGCCAAATATAGTATTTCTGATTAATTATAGTTTTTCTACCAAATCACAGTACAGTATTTTTGCTTTTTATAGGATTTTTATAGGATATTTATATTGCTTAATATAGTATTTTTGCTTTTTTTATACGATTTGTGCTTTATACAGTATTTCTGCTAAATATAGTATTTATGCTTAATCATACTATTTCTATATATTTTTGCCAGGTCCTCTGTGAAGACTGAGACATTCAAATGTACATATCAGGGCCTGCTGTGGCTTCCAAGCCGCCAATCATATCTGAGGTCTGCCGTTTCTTCTCTCGTTATATCTCAGCGACGGATGTACAAAGAGCAATGAAAATCGCAGTCAAAGTACACCAAAGTCCGCTGATTCACCCAGTACAAGAATTATGCTTCTAGTCCACCTAGTTTTTGAGTTACACGACGTTTTGTAACTCCAAAAACGGCGCTCTTTGCCTCTCACTGCGATCTAATTCTGACTGCTCATCACCCTGTTTTCCAGGTGCTCACTCTCTTTCCCAGTGGCACAGTTTGTAATGACACAGGTCTGCAGCCCAAAGGTCGTGGGTTCAATTCCACCTTGGTCAACATGTTTTTTACCTACAATTTACTACACTATCACAGACCACTAATTCATATTGATCATTTATTACAATTCTGCAAACTTTTATGATTTTAGCAGCTTTTGTAATATGGACCTCAGATTCTTCTTAACACTCTATGGCACAAATACTGTTCCCTTTAGGCTCTGTGTATGTGTGTGTGTATCAATATTTCTCCCATTTTAAAGTATTACTCCTCCATAATTGTATTTCTCTTAAATCAAAGTACTTTTACTACATCTTAGTACTTCTGCTCAATCATAGTATTTCTGCTAAATCATAGTATTTTGCCAAATTATGGTTTTTGTGCCAAATCATAACATTTGTTTTATGTTATAGTATTACTACTAAGTCGAGGAATTTCTGTCATGTTACACTATATGTGCTGATTACAGTATTTCTGCTAAATCATAGTATTTCTACTATATTATATTTTTCTTTCTAAATATAGCATTTCTGCTATATAATTGTATTACTGCTATGTTATAATATTTGTGCTAAACCAGAGTATTTCTGCTGAAACATAGTATTTCTGTCAAATTACAGTATTTGTGCTAAAACATAGTATTTTTAAAAAAAAATTTCAATATTAATAGTAAATTACAGTGTCTGTGGTAAATCGCAGCATTTCTGCTATGTTGTACTGTTTTTCTAAATCATAGTATTTCTGTAATGTTTAAAAATGTTTGGCTAAATATATTCTTTTTGTTATCTTATACTATTTCTCCTAAATTCTTGTATTTTTGAGAAGTTATCGTGTTTCTGGTAAGTTACAATATTTCTACTAAGTTCTGCTATGCTACTGTATTTCTGCCAAGTATTATGTTTCCTCTAAGATATTGCAGTTCTGCTAAGTTACTACATTTTAGCAAAGTTCCTTTGCTTCTGCAAAGTTTTTACAATTTCTGCAACTTTTCAGCTTTTTCAGCTAGTTTCAGCAGACAGCTCCAGCTTTAAAGCATCCACACTGCATTTTCGCAGGAAATGCAAAATTTTCAGTTCTTTATTATTCCTTATTCTTAGGACTTATTCTTCCTGTTTTCTTTACACTTTTCGCCGTGGATCTACTTCCACAATTTTCAGCCGATTTTCACCGTTCAAATTTTAAACTATTCTGCTATTTCTGCTAATGATGGCTATATCTTTTGGTATTTTATACTCTTATACTTTTTAAAATATTAGCTTTTTCCTTTAATTTGTCCCATTGAAATGAATGGGAAACTTCCATAATTCTGCTAAAACTTGCTTGTTTTTGAAACTTAACTACTTTTTCCTACTTTCACGTAGAACAACCATTCAAACTTTAAAATGTTCTCAAATTATTGGGCTATTCAGGAATAAATCAGCTTTTTCAAATCTTTTACCGTTTTATTTTTATCCCTCTTAAAGTTTTGAGTTGCAAAATTGTGATTTTTCACAAAATACATGCGTTGTTATGGTTGCTATGCACTTGGCTTCCAGTGTGCCACTGTAGGTTTCGCAGTCTTCTCTTCATGTCCGAACAACTTCTTGCTACTTGCTCAATTTTCACTCAACTTCCACAAATTATACATCAAAACGTAGGTATTTTTGCTGGCTTTCAGAAAATGTCACTATCATGGTTGTGAGATTTATAGAATTTTGGCAAATCTCCTCAGACCAACACAAAGTCTGAAAACTCTCCATAGAAAGTCAATGGAGAGTTTGTTCAAAATCACCGCTTGATTTCTGTAATGAGAGGCATATTCGAATCGTCATATCTCCTTAACGAAGCAAAGTTAAGACATGAGGCTTGTCCCGGTATATCTTCAGACACTCCTGACGCTCACAATTCAAGAATTTCTTTCTCACCTATTACCATTTGGCCATGAATTGGGTTTGTTTGAGGGTAGGAAATTCGTCCCTCGCTCAGATGTCTTCAGATTTCAAACTCTGGAAATGAGGCACTTTTTTTCTCTCATCATATCTTTTGATGGATTTCCACACAGACCTGAAAATTTCCATGACTGTTCGCCAAAGCCTGCTGTCTCTACAGTGAAAGAATGATATCGATACTCCAAATAGATTTAGAGTTAGAAAGCATTGTTTGAGGGCAAGTCAAGGCAGTTTTGCTTTGCCTCTACTCAGTTACAGTGTATTACAAGTCATATATCTTCAATAATTTATATTTTATCGCTGAATTATGAAGACCTGCAGATTCCCCATCTCTTCTGAACAAAACGGTGTTAGAATGAGCATTCTAGCCCCTACGGTTAGGAAATTATGGCCATTTGTTCGAGGGGAGTCCTGAATGTGAGAAATACACTGAAGAAAACCCATAGCTCTCTCTGTCTGTGTGTGTAAGTGCTGATTACAGCAGGTGCAGCCAATTTAGCTGACCTAGATATGCCAAGCCCAGACTCTCAACAGCCTCTGCACACTTTGCTCTCTGTGTATGTGTGTGTGTATCAATATTTCTCCCATGTTAAAGTATTACTCCTCCATTATAGTATTTGTGCTAAATCAAAGTACTTCTACTACATCTTAGTATTTCTGCTCAATCATAGTATTTCTGCTGAATCATAGTATTTTTGCCATATCATGGTATTTGTGATAAAGCATTGTATTTCCACAAAATAACAGTATTATGTACTGTTATATTATTACTGCTCATAGTATTTCTGCCAAATCATAATATAACTGCAAAATAAAGATTTTTGAGCCAAATCATAGTGTTTGTGCTAAATCCTAGTAAATCTGCTCAGTGATATAACTTCTGCTATGCTGTAGTGCTTTTTGCTAGATTATAGAATTTCTTCTAAATCAAAGTATTTCATGTAAATCATAGAGCAGTTTTACAGTCATCTTACTGTTAAGCCATAAATTACGTTTGTTTGAGGGTGGAAATCTGTCCTCCTCTCACTTTTCAAACTCTGAAAATGAAGCCGTTTCTTCTCTCATCATATCTCCGTGACGGAGGTAAAAGGAGCAATGAAAATCGCAGTGAAAGTTCAGCAAAGTCTGCTGATTCACCCAGTACAAGAATTGTGCTTCTATCCCACCTAGTTTTGGAGTTACATGACGTTTTGTAACTCCAAAATCGGCGTTTTACGCCCTCACCGCGATCTAAATCTGACATTTCATCTCCCGTTTTCCAAACCGCTGCTCTCTTTCCCAGTGGCACAGTTGGTAATGACGCCGGTCGGCAGCCTAAAGATCACGGGTTCAATTCCACCTTGGTCAACATTTTTTTTTCCCCTAGAATTTAATACACTATCACAGACAAGTAATTCATATTCATCATTTATTACAATTCTGCAAAGTTTTATGATTTTAGCAGCTTTTCTAATATGGACCTCAGATTCTTCTTAACACTCCATGGCACAAATACTGTTCCCTTTAGGCTCTGTGTATCTGTGTGTGTATCAATATTTTCCCATTTTAAAGTATTACTCCTCCATAATTGCATTTCTGTTAAATCAAAGTACTTTTACTACATCTTAGTACTTCTGCTCAATCATAGTATTTCTGCTGAATCATAGTATTTTGCCATATCATGGTATTTGTGATAAAGCATTGTATTTCCACAAAATAACAGTATTATGTACTGTTATATTATTACTGCTCATAGTATTTCTGCCAAATCATAATATAACTGCAAAATAAAGATTTTTGAGCCAAATCATAGTGTTTGTGCTAAATCCTAGTAAATCTGCTCAGTGATATAACTTCTGCTATGCTGTAGTGCTTTTTGCTAGATTATAGAATTTTTCTAAATCAAAGTATTTCATGTAAATCATAGAGCAGTTTTACAGTCATCTTACTGTTAAGCCATAAATTACGTTTGTTTGAGGGTGGAAATCTGTCCTCCTCTGACTTTTCAAACTCTGAAAATGAAGCCGTTCCTTCTCTCATCATATCTCCGTGACGGAGGTAAAAGGAGCAATGAAAATCGCAGTGAAAGTTCAGCAAAGTCTGCTGATTCACCCAGTACAAGAATTGTGCTTCTATCCCACCTAGTTTTGGAGTTACATGACGTTTTGTAACTCCAAAATCGGCGTTTTACGCCTCTCACCGCGATCTAAATCTGACAGTTCATCTCCCGTTTTCCAAACCGCTGCTCTCTTTCCCAGTGGCACAGTTGGTAATGATGCCGGTCGGCAGCCTAAAGATCACGGGTTCAATTCCACCTTGGTCAACATTTTGTTTTTCCCCTAGAAATTAATACACTATCACAGACAAGTAATTCATATTCATTATTTATTACAATTCTGCAAAGTTTTATGATTTTAGCAGCTTTTCTAATATGGACCTCAGATTCTTCTTAACACTCCATGGCACAAATACTGTTCCCTTTAGGCTCTGTGTATCTGTGTGTGTATCAATATTTTTCCCATTTTAAAGTATTACTCCTCCATAATTGCATTTCTGTTAAATCAAAGTACTTTTACTACATCTTAGTACTTCTGCTCAATCATAGTATTTCTGCTGAATCATAGTATTTTTGCCATATCATGGTATTTGTGCCAAAACATTGTATTTGTACAAAGTCATAATATTTCTTCTAAATCATATTATTTCAATCAAATCTCAGGAGTTGTGCTAAAACACAGTATTATTACCAAATCATAGTATCTGTACCCAAACATATCTGTTCAACTTATTTAACTCTTCTCAACAGTCCAACACCTCTTCTTCACCCCGTTTCAGCAGAATTGAGTTTTTTCACCCCTTTTCAGCACAAATCCCAGCTTTTTCAGGTGTTTTCAACAGAAATCGCTTTTATTTCTGATTGCTGATGTCTTTGTTTTTCAGCTGCCCGCCCTCTTTCCAGGTGGCGCAATCAGTAATGACACGGCTCTGCAGCTCAAAGGTCGTGGGTTCAATCCCACCTTGGTCAACATTTTTTTTTCACTACAAATTTATACACTTTCACAGACCTGTAATTTATATTGCTAATTTTTTTCACTACAAATGAGTAGTGCAAAAACATACTATGTCTGCAACATCACAGTATATCTGTTATGTTATAGTATTACTACTAAATCACAGTATTTCTGCCAATTCAAGGAGGCTGACTGTTACTAAGTGCATCAGTGTACATAGGTCATCTCTTGTGTTGGAGTGCCCTCTTGTGGCGCCTTTTAGGTAGTGCCTTAGTAAACATGAACGCTGCAAAGAAGTGGTATCAGACTGGTTTGTAGTGGAGGAATTTGTTGCCAGTTTCTTTCATCTTTAATCCGTATTCAAGTTGTAATGTGGTAACTTTTGTGGCACAAATACCACAATATGGCAGAAATACTATGTTTTGGCACAAATACTTTGATTTGGTATACTTTAGCTTCTTCACCCCTTTTCAACAAAATTTTCATTTTTTCACCCTTTTCACCACAAATCCCAGCTTTTTCAGGTGTTTTCAACAGAAATCGCTTTTATTTCTGATTGCTGATGTCTTTGTGTTTCAGCCGCCTGCACCCTTTCCAGGTGGCGCAATCAGTAATGACACGGCTCTGCAGCTCAAAGGTCGTGGGTTCAATCCCACCTTGGTCAACATTTTTTTTCACTACAAATTTATACACTTTCACAGACCTGTAATTTATATTGCTAATTTTTTTCACTACAAATGAGTAGTGCAAAAACATACTATGTCTGCAACATCATAGTATTACTACTAAATCACAGTATTTCTGCCAATTCAAGGAGGCTGACTGTTACTAAGTGCATCAGTGTACATAGGTCATCTCTTGTGTTGGAGTGCCCTCTTGTGGCGCCTTTTGGGTAGTGCCTTAGTAAACGTGAACACTGCAAAGAAGTGGTATCAGACTGGTTTGTAGTGGAGGAATTTGGTGCCAGTTTCTTTTCGTCTTTAATCCGTATTCATGTTGTAATGTAGTAGTACCACAATATGGCAGAAACACTATGTTTTGGCACAATACGTAAAAACGGCTGCACCTGTTTTGGCGGGAAAAAGTACACAGCCTCTCTGATTGGTGGATTCAAATTCAGCAGCTCCCAGGCTGCTTGACTGACCTAGAAAGTTTCTTCTCTCTCCTGTGTGTGTGTGTGTGTGTGTGTGTGAGAGAGAGAGAGAGAGAAAGCCTTTTTATGGGATGATCTCATTGTAAGATTCAAATTCAATATATTTAGACTGGTTGACTGAATTGGATCTGTGTGTGTGTGTGTGTGTGTGTGTGTGTGTGTGTGTGTGTGTGTTTGTGTGACAGAGAGAGAGAGAGAGAGAGAGAAAAGCCTTTTATGGGATGATCTCATTGTAAGATTCAAATTCAATATATTTAGACTGGTTGACTGAATTGGATCTTGTGTGTGTGTCTCTCTGTGCATGTGTGTTTCCATATGTGTCCATATGTGTGATTGTGTGGCTGTTATATATTTTTTGCCGATTTTTTTCATTTAACAAGTATATTTGAGGGACCCTTAGCATGTTCAGCATTTTTTCAGCTGTCCATTTTACTTTTCTAGTTTTTCTGTTTAAGTTATTACTATTGTGCTAAATCATAGCATTTCTGCTGTTTTATAAGATTTTTGCTAAATATAGTATTTCTGATTAATTATAGTTTTTCTACCAAATCATAGTACAGTATTTTTGCTTTTTATAGGATTTTTATGGGATATTTATATTGCTTAATATAGTATTTCTGCTTATTATAGGATTTGTGCTTAATAAAGTATTTCTGCTAAATGTAGTATTTATGCTTAATCATAGTATTTCTATATATTTCTGCCAGGTCCCCAGGCAGCCAATCCTCTGTGAGGACTGAGGCATTCAAATTTACATATCAGGGCCTGCACGGCTTCGCAGCCAGCCAATCATATCTTAGGGATGAGACATTCAAATTTACAAATCAGGGCCTGGACGGCTTCCCAGCCAGCCAATCATATATGTGGGCTGAGGCATTCAAATTTGCATATTGGGGCCTTCGTGGCTTCTAAGCCAACAAGTCATCGATGTCATATATCTCTAAAAATTCATATTTTAATGATAAATTGTCAACACTTGACGATTCCCCCATCTCTTCTGAACAAAACGGTGTAAGAATGACCGTTCTGGCCAATACAGTTAGGGAATTATGGTCATTTGTTTGAGGGGAATCCTCACTATGAGAAATAGACTGCAAAAATCCTGTCTCTGTGCTGCGTGTGTGCACCTGGTTTGGCGGGGAAAAGTACACAGCCTCTGTGGATTCAAATTTAGCAGCTCCCAGGCTGCTTGACTGAAAACATGCTTCTCTCTCCCTGTGTGTGTGTGTGTGTGTGTGCATGAGAGAGGGAGAGAGCGAGAGAGAGAGACCCTCTTTAGGGTAGCATCTCATTGTTGGAAAAAAATATAATATATTCAGACTGGTTGACTGGCATAGACCCTCCGTGTGTCTCTCTCTCTGTGCATTTGTGTATACATATTTGATTTTGTGTGTATCTGTTGGCTGTTCCTTCTTGTTTTTTAAATTTATTTTATTTCTTCTTTTTTTTTTTTCACAGGTGAACAACAATTAGTTTTGAGGGAACTTCACCATGTTACGTTTT
The DNA here is from genome assembly GCF_013358895.1 of Oreochromis aureus. Classification (NCBI taxonomy): domain Eukaryota; kingdom Metazoa; phylum Chordata; class Actinopteri; order Cichliformes; family Cichlidae; genus Oreochromis; species Oreochromis aureus. The sequence continues at coordinate 39,632,728 of NC_052953.1, forward strand.
TTTTTTCAGCTTTCAGCTTGTCATCTTACTTTTCCAGTATTTTCACTTAAGTTATTACTATTCTGCTCAATCATAGTATTTGTTCTAAATCATTGTTATTATGCTATATTGTAGTATTTCTGCTAAATCATACTATTTCTACTATATTATATTTTTCTTTCTAAATATAGCACTTCTGCTATATAATTGTATTTCTGCTGTTATAATATTTGTGCTACACCAGAGTATTTGTGCTGAAACATAGTATTTCTGCCAAATGATAGTATTTCTGTCAAATTATAGTATTTGTGCTAAAACATAGTATTGATTTAAAATTACAATATTCATAGTTCATCACAGTGTCTCTGGTAAATCACAGTATTTCTGCTCTGTTGTACTATTTTTCTAAATCATAGTGTTTCTGTAATGCTTAAGTATTTTTGGCTAAATATATTCTTTCTGTTATCTTATACTATTTCTCCTAAATTCTTGTATTTTTGAGAAGTTATCATGTTTCTGGTAAGTTACAATAATTCTGCTAAGTTCTGCTATGCTATTGTATTTCTGCGAATTATTATGTTTCCTCTAAGATATTGCAGTTATGCTAAATTATTCCATTTTAGCAAAGTTCCTTTGCTTCTGCAAAGTTTTTACAATTTCTACAACTTTTCAGCTTTTTCAGCTAGTTTTTGCATACAGCTTCAGCTTTAAAGCATCCACACTGCATTTTCGCAGGAAATGCAAATTTTTCTAGTTATTATTATTATTCTAGTTGCTTCCGTACGTTTTTCGCCGTGGAACTACTTCCACAATTTTCAGCCGATTTTCACCGTTCAAATTTTAAACTATTCTGCTATTTTTTCCCTTTCCGGCAATATCTTTTGGTATTTTATACTCTTATACTTTTTAAAATATTAAGCTTTTTTCCTTTAATTTGTCCCATTGAAATGAATGGGAAACTTCCGCAATTCTGCTAAAACTTGCTTGTTTTTGAAACTTAACTACTTTGTCATATTTTCACGTAGAACAACCATTCAAACTTTAAAATGTTCTCAAATTATTGGGCTATTCAGGAATAAATCAGCTTTTTCAAATCTTTTACCATTTTACTTTTATGCCTCTTAAAGTTTTGAGTTGCAAAATTGTGATTTTTCACAAAATACATGCGTTGTTATGGTTGCTATGCACTTGGCTTCCAGTGTGCCACTGAAGGTTTTGCAGTCTTCTCTTCATGTCCGAACAACTTCTTGCTACTTGCTCAATTTTCACTCAACTTCCACAAATTATACATCAAAACGTAGGTATTTTTGCTGGCTTTCCGAAAATGTCACTATCATTGTTGTGGGATTTATAGAATTTTGGCAAATCTCCTCAGACCAACACAAAGTCTGAAAACTCTCCATAGAAAGTCAATGGAGAGTTTGTTCAAAATCACCGCTTGATTTCTGCAATGAGAGGCATATTCGAATCGTCATATCTCCTTAACGAAGCGAAGTTAAAACATGAGGCTTGTCCCAGTATATCTTCAGGCACTCCTGACGCTCACAATTCAAGAATTTCCTTCTCATCTATTACCGTTCTGAAATGAGTTAGACTTGTTTGAGGGTAGGAAATTTGTCCCTCGCTCAGATTTCTTCAGATTTCAAACTCTGGAAATGAACCACTTTTTTCTCTCGTCATATCTTTTTAATGGATTTCCACAGAGACCTGAAAATTTCCATGATTGTTCACCAAAGCCTGCTGTCTCTTACGGTGAAAGAATGATATTGATACTTCAAATAGATTTAGAGTTAGAAAGCGTTGTTTGAGGGCAAGTCAAGGCAGTTTTTGCTTTGCTCTACTCAGTTATGGTGCATTAGAAGTCAAATATCTTTAATAATTCATATTTATATTTTAAATAGTCAACACTTGACGGTTCCCCCATTTCTTCTTAACAAAACGCTGTAAGAATGACCGTTCTAGCCCCTACGGTTAGGAAATTATGGTCATTTGTTTGAGGGGAATCCTCACTATGAGAAATAGACTAAAAAAATCCTGTCTCTGTGCTGAGTGTGTGTAAAAACGGCTGCACCTGTTTTGGCGGGAAAAAGTACACAGCTTCTCTGATTGGTGGATTCAAATTTAGCAGCTCCCAGGCTGCTTGAGTGACCTAGAAACAGGCTGTTAACAACCCCTGTTCACTTGCTGATGCTGCTGCTGTGTGTGTGTGTCTGTGTGTGTGTGTGTGTCTATGTGTGTGTGTGTGTGTCTGTGTGTGTGTGTGTGTGTGTGTTATTTAAATTCAATATATTTAGACTGGGTGACTGAATTTGATCCTGTGTGTGTCTCTCTGTGCATGTGTGTTACCATATGTGTACATATTTGTGATTGTGTGACTTTTTTTTGCTGGTTTTTTTTTCATTTAACAATTACATTTGAGGGACCCTTAGCATGTTCAGGATTTTTTCAGCTGTCCATTTTGCTTTTCCAATTTTTCTATTTAGGTTATTACTATTGTGCTAAGTCATAGCATTTCTGCTGCTTTTCAGTATTTGTGCTAAATACAGCATTTCTGCTAAATCATACTATTTCTGCTATTTTATGAGATTTGTGCTAAATATAGCATTTCTGCTAAATCATACTATTTCTGCTATTTCATAAGATTTGTGCCAAATATAGTGTTTCTGCTAAAAAATAGTATTTCTCCCAAATATAGTATTTTTGATTAACTATAGTTTTTCTACCAAATCATAGTACAGTTTTACTGCTTTTTATATGGCTTCTAAGACAACCAATCATATCCGAGGGCTTGCACATTCAAATTTGCATATTGTTGCCTTCATGGCTTCCCAGCCAGCCAATCATATCTGAGGCCTGGGACATTCAAATTTGCATATTGGGGCATTCATGGCTTCTAAGACAACCAATCATCTATGTCATATATCTATGATATTTCATATTTTTATTTTAAATGGTCAGCATTTCAAGATTCTCCCATGTCTTCTGAACACAACGGTCTAAGAATGACCTTTTTAGCCCCTACAGTTAGGAATTCATGGCTGTTTGTTTGAGGGGAGCCCTCACTATGAGAAATAGACTGCAAAAATCCTGTCTCTCTCTGTGCTGCATGTGTAAAAGCCTGCACTTGGTGCACCAATTTTGGCGGGAAAAAGCACACAGCCTCTCTGATTGGTGGATTCAAATTGAGAAGCTCACAGCTGTTTGACTGACCTAGAAACATGCTGTTAACAGCCCCTGTTCACTTGCTGCTGCTGCTGCTTGTGTGTGTGTGTGTGTGACAGACAGAGAGAGCCTTTTTATGGGAGCATCTTATTGTATGATTTAAATTCAATATATTTAGACTGGTTGACTGAATTTGGTCCTGTGTGTGTCTCTCTGTGCATGTGTGTTTCCATATGTGTCCATATTTGTGATTGTGTAACGGTTATACTTTTTTTCGCTGATTTTTTTTCATTTAACAATTACATTTGAGGGACCCTTAGCATGTTCAGGATTTTTTCCGCTGTTCATTTTGCTTTTCCAATTTTTCTATTTAAGTTATTACTATTGTGCTAAGTCATAGCATTTCTGCTGCTTTTCAGTATTTGTGCTAAATACAGCATTTCTGCTAAATCATCCTATTTCTGCTATTTCATAAGATTTGTGCTAAATATAGTGTTTCTGCTAAAAAATAGTATTTCTGCCAAATATAGTATTTTTCATTAATTATAGTTTTTCTACCAAATCATAGTACAATTTTACTGCTTTTTATATGGCTTCTAAGACAACCAATCATATCTGAGGGCTTGCACATTCAAGTTTGCATATTGTTGCCTTCATGGCTTCTAAGCCAACCAATCATCTATGTCATATATCTATAATATTTCATATTTTTATTTTAAATGGTCAACATTTCAAGATTCCCCCATGTCTTCTGAACAAAACGGTCTAAGAATGACCGTTTTAGCCCCTACGTTTAGGAATTTATGGCTGTTTGTTTTAGGGTAATCCTGACTGTGAGAAATAGACTACAAAAATCCTGTCTCTCTCTGTGCTGCGTGTGTAAAAGCCTGCACTTGGTGCACAAGTTTTCGCGGGAAAAAGCACACAGCCTCTCTGATTGGTGGATTCAAATTGAGAAGCTCACAGCTGTTTGACTGACCTAGATACATGCTGTTAACAGCGCCTTTCACTTGCTGATGCTGCTGTGTGTGTGTGTGTGTGTGTGTGTGTGTGTGTGTGTGTGTGTGTGTGTGTGCGCGTGCGTGTGTGTGTGTGTAAGAGAGAGGGAGAGAGAAAGAAAGACACACACACAAAGAGCCTTTTTAGGGTAGCATCTCATTGTTGGATAAAAATATAATATATTCAGACTGGTTGACTGACATAGACCCTGTGTGTGTCTCTCTCTGTACATTTGTGTATCCATATTTGATTTTCTGTGTATTTGGTTATTTGTGTATGCATATTTGATTTTGTGTATATCTGTTGGCTGTACTTATTTTTTTTTTTTTTTCTAAATGTATTTTTATTTTATTTTTTCACAGGTGAACAAAATTTAGTTTTGAGCGAACTTAACCATGTTCCTTTTTATTCAGCTTGTCATTTTACCTTTCCAATATTTTCACTTAAGTTATTACTATTCTGCTCAATCATAGTATCTGTTCTAAATCATTTTTATTAAGCTATATTCTAGGATTTCTGCTAAATCATAGTATTTCTACTATAGTACATTTTTCTTTCTAAATATAGCATTTCTGCTATAGAATAGTATTTTTGCTATGTTATAATATTTGTGCTAAACTGGAGTATTTTTGCTAAAACATCGTATTTATATAAAATTACAATATTCATAGTATATTACAGTGTCTCTGGTAAATCACTGCATTTCTGCTATGTTGTACTGTTTTTCTAAATCATAGTATTTCTGTAATGTTTAAGAATGTTTGGCTAAATATATTCTTTCTGTCATCTTATACTATTTCTCCTAAATTCTTGTATTTTTGAGTTATCGTGTTTCTGGTAAGTTACAATGTTTCTGCTAAGTTCTGCTATGCTATTGTATTTCTGCCAAGTATTATGTTTCCTCTAAGATATTGCAGTTCTGCTAACTTACTACATTTTAGCAAAGTTCCTTTGCTTCTGCAAAGCTTTTACAATTTCTGCAACTTTTCAGCTTTTTCAGCTAGTTTCAGCAGACAGCTTCAGCATTACAGCATCCACACTGCATTTTCGCAGGAAATGCAAATTTTCCTAGTTCTTTATTATTGTGTGGATGCCCTAAAGGGCTTCCACACAATTGTTTTCCTGTTTCTCTTTATTGTGTGGATGCCCTAATAGGGCTTCCACACTATTGAGTTCCTGTTTCTCTTTATTCTTTAGTATTCCTGTCGCTTCCGTACGTTTTTCGCCGTGGATCTACTCCCACAGTTTTCAGCCGATTTTCTCCGTTCAAACTCTAAACTGTTCTGCTCTTTCTGTTAATGCCGGCTATATCTTTTGGTGTTTATTACTGTTATACTTTTTAAAATATTACACTTTTTTCCTTTAATTTGTCCCATTGAAATGAATGGAAAACTTCCACAATTCTGCTAAAACTTCCTTGTTTTTGAAACTTATCTACTTCCTCATACTTTCACCTAGAAACTCCATTCAAACTTTAAAATGTTCTCAGATTATTGGGCTATTCCTGTCTGATTCAGCTTTTTCAGATCTTCTGCCGTTTTAATCTTATACCTCTTCAAGTTTTCAGTTGCAACATTGTGATTTTTCACAAAATACATGCGTTGCTATGGTTGCTATGCAATTAAGTCAGAGTGAGGGCTGGTCCTTTCTGAATTTTCTCTTCATGTCTAAACAACTTCTTGCTACTCGTTTAACTTCCACTCAATCCCCACACATTATACATCAAAACGTAGGTATTTTTGCTGGCTTTCAGAAAATGTCACTATCATTGTTGTGGGATTTACAGATGTCTTGCAAATCTCATCAGAGCAACACAAAGTCTGAAAACTCTCCATAGAAAGTCAATGGAGAGTTTGTTCAAAATCAGCGCTGGATTTCTCTAATGAGAGGCATTTTCAAATCGTCATATCTCCTTAACAAAACAAAGTTGAGACATGAGGCTTGTGCCAATATATCTTTAGACATCCCTGATGCTCACAATTCAAGAATTCTTTCCTCACCTATTATAGTTTGGCCATGAATTACACTTCTTTGAGGATAGGAAATTTGTCCCTCGCTCAGATTTCTTCAGATTTCAAACTCTGGAAATGAGGCACATTTTTCTCTCGTCATATCGTTTTGATGGATTTCCACACAGACCTGAAAATTCCCATGACTGTTCACCAAAGCCTGCTGTTTCTTACGGTGAAAGAATGGTTTTGATGCTCCATATAGATTTAGAGTTACAAAACGTTGTTTGAGGGCAAGTCAAGGCAGTTTTGCTTTGCCTCTACTCAGTTACAGTGTATTACAAGTCATATATCTTCAATAATTTAGATTTTATCTTTGAATTAAGAAGACCTGCAGATTCCCCCATCTCTTCTGAACAAAACGGTGTAAGAATGACTGTTCTAGCCCCTACGGTTAGGAAATTATGGCCATTTGTTCGAGGGGAATCCTCAATGAGAGAAATACACTGCAGAAAACTTATACCTCTCTCTGTGTCTGTGTGTAAGTGCTGATTACAGCAGGTGCAGCTAATTTAACTGACCTAGATATACCAAGCACAGACTCTTAACAGCCACTGCTCCCTTTGTGCTCTGTGTATGTGTATGTTTGTGTGTCTGTATCAATATTTCTCCCATGTTAAAGTATTACTACTCCATGGTATTTGTGCCAAAGCATACTATTTCCACAAAATAACAGTATTTCTGCTATGTTATATTATTACTGCTCATAGTATTTCTGCCAAATCTTGGTATTTGTTCCAAAGCACAGTATTTCTGCCAAATCACAATATAACTGCAAAATATAGGTTTTTGAGCCAAATCAGTGTTTATGCTAAATCCTAGTAATTCTGCTCAATCATAGAATTTCTGCTATGCTGAAGTGCTTTTTGCTAGATTATAGAATTTCTGCTAAGTCAAAGTATTTCATGTAAATCTAGTTTTTATTCCAAGTCCCAGTGTTTCTGCCAAATCACAAATCATAAATAATGTGGCGTGTTGGGGGAACAGCTAGTTCTCTCCCATCATGCCTTGGGACATGTGCTGCTGTTTAGATGTTCTTGTTTCATTGTTTATGGTTACGTTACTTTTAACTGTTGTCTTGAATGCTGTGTTTATACTACGGTACAAAGTCACTGACAGTTATTGATTTATAGGAAGAATGCAGTACAATAAGTGAGTTCTGTTATGCTTTTATTGACCATTGAAGCACATTGTAGCACAAGCAAGTGTTTAATAAAGAGCACCCCCTACCAGCTTGGGGTGGAAATACAAGCTCAATCTCTCACTCAGAGTTCTTTGTAAGATTCATCTGCATGCTGCCAATTTATCTTCAGGCACTGCTGACACTCACGGTGTGAGCAGTTTTTACAGTCGTCTTACTGTTGAGCCATAAATTACGTTTGTTTGAGGGTTGGAAATCTGTTCTCCTCTCAGTTTTCAAACTCTGAAAATGAAAATTTCTTCTCTCGTCATATCTCCGCGACGGAGGTACAAAGAGCAATGAAAATCGCAGTCAAAGTTCACCAAAGTCGACTGATTCGCCCAGTACAAGAATTGTGCTTCTATCCCACCTAGTTTTTGAGTTACACGACGTTTTGTAACTACAAAAAACGGCGATTTAAGCCTCTCACCGCCATCTATTTCTGACTGCTCATCAATCTTTTTTTCCACCCGCTGCTCCCTTTCCAGGTGGCGTAATTGGTAATGACGCGGGTCTGCAGCTCAAAGGTCGTGGGTTCAATCCCACCTTGTTCAACATTTTTTTTTTCACTACAAATTTATACACTATCACAGACCTGTAATTTATATTGCTAATTTATTACAATTCTGCAAAGTTTTATGATTTTCGCAGCTTTTCTAATATGGACCTCAGATTCTTGTTAACGCTCCATGGCAGAAATACATACAAGTACACAGCCTGATGAAGCAGACAGAAGCAGTACCTCTGATTGCAGAAAGTATTACTCCTCCATAATAGTATTTCTGTTAAATCAAAGTACTTCTACTACATCTTACTACTCCTGCTCAATCAAAGTATTTCTGCTAAATCATAGTATTTTTGCCAAATCATGGTATTTGTGCCAAGTTATAGTATTTGTGCCCAATTAAAATTTCTGTTATGTTATAGTATTACTATTAAGGCATAGTATTTCTACCAAATCATAGTATTCCTTCAACATCATAATATTACTGCAGTTTCATAGTATTTGAGCAAAATCATAGTATTTGTGCAAAAACATACTGTCTGCAAACCAGTATACCTGTTTTGTTACAGTATTATTACTAAGGCATAGCATTTCTACCAAATCATAGTATTCCTTCAAAATCATAGTATTACTGCAATTTCATAGTATTTGAGCAAAGTCGTAGTATTTGTGCAAAAACATACTATGTCTGCAGAATCACAGTATATCTGTTATGTTATAGTATTACTACTAAGGCATAGTATTTCTACCACATCATAGATTTCCTTCAAAATCATAGTATTACTGCAATTTCATAGTATTTGAGCAAAATCGTAGTATTTGTGCAAAAACATACTGTGTCTGCAAAATCAGTATATCTGTTATGTTATAGTATTACTACTAAGGCATAGCATTTCTACCAAATCATAGTATTCCTTCAAAATCATAGTATTACTACAATTTCATAGTATTTGAGCAAAATCGTAGTATTTGTGCAACAACATACTATGTCTGCAAAATCACAGTATATTTGTTATGTTAAAGTATTACTACTAAGGCATAGTATTTCTACCAAATCATAGTATTCCTTCAACATCATAGTATTACTGCAGTTTCATAGTATTTGAGGAAAATTGTAGTATTTGTGCAAAAAGATACTGTGTCTGCAAAATCAGTATATCTGTTATGTTATAGTATTACTACTAAGGCATAGTATTTCTACCACATCATATTATTCCTTCAAAATCATAGTATTACTGCAATTTCATAGTATTTGAGCAAAATCGTAGTATTTGTGCAAAAACATACTATGTTTGCAGAATCACAGTATATCTGTTATGTTATAGTATTACTACTAAGGCATAGTATTTCTGCCAATAAGAGTATTTGTACTAAATCATAGTACTTGAGCCAAATCATAGTATTTCTGCCATATTGTGCTAGTTGTTCAAAAACATAGACTGTCTGCAAAATCATAGTATATGTATTATGTTATAGTATTACTACTAAGTCTTAGACGTTTTGTTTTGTTATAGTATATCAATAGAAATCTATTCTTAGCAGAAATTCTGTTGATTTACCTGTTTTCAGTGCAACGTTCTACTTCTTTACCTCTCTTCAGTAGAAATTCTGCTGATTCACCTATTTTAAGCAGAATTTTCAGCCTTTCACCTCTTATCAGCATAAATTTCAGTATCTTCTGCTCATTTCAGAATGAACCTTTTCACCTCTTTTCAGTACAAATTTGAACTTCTGTACCCCTTTTAAGAAGAATTTTACATTTTCACGTCTTTTCAGCAAAAGATTCTGCTTCTTCACTTGTTTTCAGCATAATTTTTCAGTTTCTTTACTGCCATACAATTTTTGCAGCTTTTCATCTTTTTCAGTCGTTTTCAGCAGACAGCTTCAGCGTTCCGGCATCCACACAGCTTTTTCGCAGGAAATGCAAACTTTTTCTAGTTCTTTATTATACTTGGGGATTCCGTACGTTTTTTGCCGCTTAACTACTCCCTCAGTTTTCAGCCGATTTTCTCAGTTCAAACTTTAAAAAATTCTGCTCTTTCTGCTAATGTTTGCTATGACTTTTGGTGCTCATAAGTGCTATACTTTTTGAGATATTGAATTTTTTTTGCAATATTTTTTTGCCCATTTCTGCCATATTATCAGTGGCCTCACTGATTTTCCTTGCCGGGATGACCTGTGTTTTAGCTCAGTGAGATGAGCATCCGTTCTCAGACTGGGAGGCCGGGGTTCAAATCCCGCTTATGGCAACATTTCTTTCAGTTAACAGTTAAACTTTTTAACTCAATTTCAGCTTTTTCACCCTTTTCAGCAAAATTTTCAGTTTTTTCACCACTTTTCAGCACAAATCCCAGCTTTTTCTGCTGTTTTCAGCAAAAACCTCTTTTCAGCAGAATTCTGAAAAGAATTCTGCAGAACTCTTTTCAGCAGAAATTCTGCTGATTGAACTCTTTTCAGCAGAATTTTCACCTCTTTTAAGGCCAAATTCTGCTTATTCACCTCTTCTGCAAAATTTTCAGCCTTTTCACCTCTTATTAGCACAAATCTCAGCTGTTTTCAGAAAAAACACTTTTGAGCAAAAAATTCTGCTGATTCATGTCTTTTCAGCGCAACGTTCTGCTTCTTTATCTCTTTTCAGCAGAAATTCTGCTGATTCACCTCTTTTCTGCAAAATTTTCAGCCTTTTCTCCTCTTATCAGCACAATTCTCAGCAGCTTCTGCTCATTTCAGCAGAATTGTCCGTCTCTCCACCACCATACAACTTTTTGCAACTTTTCATCTTTTTCAGTTTTTGAGCAGACAGCTTCAGCATTAAGGCATCCACACAGCATTTTCGCAGGAAATGCACATTTTTCTAGTTAAGTGTGCCTATGCCAAGAGGCACACTTATTACTATTCGTTGGATTTATTATTATTATTATTCTTCAGTTTCCACCTGAAATTTTGCAGCGAAACTCGCCCCGCAGTTTTGAGACAAACTTCATATATGTTACCTCATTTCGTGCGGCTGGATCTGGAATGGTGTGCTATGACTTTTGGTGTTTATGACTATTATAGTTTTTTTAAATATTAATATTTTAGTGAAAATTTTCCCGCGCTCCTCTGCCGAACAGTTTTGACAATAGGGTTACATATGTTAGATCATTTTGTGCGGCTGGAGCTGGACTAGTATGGTACGACTTTTGGTGTTCATGACTTTTATAGTTTTTTTTAAATATCAATATTTTAGTGCAAATTTAGAAAGATTCTTCTTTTGGCGCCATAGAAACAGACTTCATTTGTGGTGTGTTGGCTCCATCTTTTGGTCCCACTGAAACAAGCTTCAAACTTCATTTGTGGTGTGTTGGCTCTCTCTAGTGGTATGCCGGGAGTGGTACATCCTGTCTACCCTTATTTGGATACCGTAATGACGACAATATCAATGGCGCGCACAGCCTCGCTGCTTTCAGGAACCATTGGAAGTTTTAAGGTTGCGCGAACCATTGAATAGTTACGGTAACCGCAATGCTTTTCATAGCACACCTCTGCCGAGTTAAACAATGGTGGACACGTCTTCGTTTTAAATGTCTTTTATTAGTGTTTCTAGGTCACAAAATAAACGTTTAAGATATTTTCAGCCGAGAATGTAGGTGTGTAAACTTCACATATCTGCTCGTTTTGTCAAAACATCCCATATTATATCTGACGATGTTGCCGGCTAACTAGCTAGCGTGGATAGCGCCGCTAGCAACCCTTCGAGCACCCGGGCTTGCCTTCAGTGAGACTGCTGACCATCACCCGATCGCTCGCCAACAGTCTGTGTCTTAGGTGGACTTATTTTTCGTTTATATGGGCCGATGATGCTGGTCGATGTGGAAAAAATAACTGAGTTGTTTGGTCTTGGCTAACGCGGAGCTACAACCGAGAGCAGCTATCCACCGGTGTGTGTCAGAAAGAACATGCGGGGAACGAGACATACGAGGCGGCGGCGATCGCCGATCGACCGGTGGTAGATCGTGGATCAGGGAAACCTAAGGCAGGAGCGTGAGGTGAACTGAATTTCAGGTAAGAAGTTATGAATTGCACTCTATTTGGGTCAGATATAAACCGAGTTTAGGTGTAGTTTATTTTCATTGTGCTGACCTGTGTGCGCGCTAAGTTACTGACGTTGAACTTTATTTTATTCATAAGGGTTAGTTCATAGAGTTGCTGTACAAAGGGAATTGTCCCACATTCAGAGAAAATATTACGATTTATTCTGTCGTTACGAAACCTCCCGTGTGATTCTCTCGCCTGTGGCAACTTCAATCGTGAAACTGATCAACGATCGGCTTTTCGCTCTTGTTTATTGCGCTAAACAACAGCAGCACGTTTAAGCTTGATCAGCTGTTGTTAGAATTCATTTGATTTTAATTTCTAGTATCAGCTGATGTTTGCTGGAGCCACAGCTGTAGAAGCGGCTGGTCCAAACCAGGAGATGTCCTTACTGAATCGTCAGAGCTGAACTGGTGATGGAGAAACAGGTTTACCTTTTAGGTGACATGAATGAGTTGAAGGGAAGTTATGAACTGTTTCTGAGAGACAAATAAAGACCAAGCTCCTTTTTTGTGTAGCTGACAGCTGATAACTGTGCAGGGGCGGATCTAGCAAAGCTTTTGCCAGGGGGCCAGGTAGGGCATTAACAGAGAAAGGTGGACACAAGGATATACTTTTCTTTCTTACTCTCATATAAAATATTTAGCTTTTATTAAATAGTTATCTGAATCTTACAACCAAAGTTTGTATAATAATACACAAGATTGGCTGTAGACCTCTGGACGTTGTAGGGCTGTCCTGGTTGACACGCCTCTACAATGTTGCGTGGAGATCAGGGGCAGTACCCCTGGACTGGCAGACCAGGGTGGTGGTCCCCATCTTTAAGAAGGGAGACCGGAGGGTGTGTTCCAACTACAGGGGGATCACACTCCTCAGCCTCCCTGGGAAAGTCTATGCCAGGGTGCTGGAAAGGAGAGTTCGTCCGTTAGTCGAACCTCGGATACAGGAGGAACAATGCGGTTTTCGTCCTGGTCGCGGAACACTGGACCAGCTCTTTATCCTCTCGAGGATACTTGAGGGTGCATGGGAGTTTGCCCAACCAGTCTACATGTGTTTTGTGGACTTGGAGAAGGCATTCGACCGTGTCCCTCGGGTGTCCTGTGGGAGGTGTTGCGGGAGTATGGGGTGTCTGGCCCATTGCTACGGGCCATTCGATCCCTATACAACCGTTGTAAGAGTTTGGTTCGCATTGCCGGCAATAAGTCGGACTCGTTTCCGGTGGGTGATGGGCTCCGCCAGGGCTGCCCTTTATCACCGATTCTGTTCATAATTTTATGGACAGGATTTCTCGCAGCGCAGCCAAGTGGCGGAGGGCTTTCACTTCGGTGGCCTCAGAATCTCATCTCTGCTTTTTGCGGATGATGTGGTTCTGTTGGCTTCATCGGTGAGGGCCTCCAGCTCGCACTGGAACGGTTTGCAGCCGAGTGTGACGCAGCGGGAATGAGGATCAGCACCTCCAAATCTGAGGCCATGGTTCTCAGCCGGAAAAGGGTGGAGTGCCCACTCCGGGTCGGGGGATGAGTTCCTGCCCCAAGTGGAGGAGTTTAAGTATCTCGGGGTCTTGTTCGCGAGTGATGGGAGAAGGGAGCCGGAGATCGACAGACGGATTGGTGCTGCGGCTGCAGTGATGCGGACGCTGCACCGGTCCGTCGTGGTGAAGAGGGAGCTGAGTGTAAAAGCGAAGCTCTCAGTTTACCGGTCGATCCACGTCCCGACCCTCACCTATGGCCACGAGCTGTGGGTAGTGACCGAAAGAACGAGATCGCGGATACAAGCGGCAGAAATGAGCTTCCTCCGAAGGGTGGCTGGCCTCTCCCTTAGAGATAGGGTGAGAAGTTCGGCCATCCGGGAGGGGCTCAGAGTAGAGCCGCTGCTCCTCCACATCGAAAGGAGCCAGTTGAGGTGGTTCGGGCATCTGACAAGGATGCCCCTGGGCGCCTCCTGGGTGAGGTGTTCGGGCATGTCCCACCGAGGAGGCCCAGGGGGCAGACCCAGGACGCGCTGGAGAGATTATATCTCTCGGCTGGCCTGGGAACGCCTTGGTGTTCCCCCGGATGAGCTGGAGGAGGTGGCTGGGGAGAGGGAGGTCTGGGCTTCTCTGCTTAGGCTGCTGCCCCCGCGACCCGATCTCGGATAAAGCGGATGAGGATGGATGGATGGATGGATGGATGGCTGTAGACCATTGTTCATCATTCAGAACACTGTGTAAAAATAACAAAAAACAAAAAGTGAATGCAAAAGTGCATAAATATTTGTTTTACGTGTTTGGTGTGTGTGGCGGGGCGTGGTCTGCAGTGCCGCTGCAGGGGAGGTGGACCCACCTGAGCGGCATCTGCAATCACGCCTCTCGGGCGTAGTCTGTGCTCTCTCGGCTGTTTTTTGGGTGTGTGTTGGGCTGTGAGTTGAAAAGCTACAGCTGGCTGTGTGGGTACACCAACCATGTGTGAAAAGTGGTCCATAACGTAATGGTTCAAAGCGTGTTCATGCAAACATTGTCGGGTCTGCCGTGGTACAATGGGACTTCTGCTCATGAACCTGTGTGCACAGCGTCTGCAAAACGGGGCTGTATGAAGTCACCTCATCTTTACCCAAAACTGTAAGCTGTCATCTGTGAGGCACGAGCGGTGTTTGTTTTTACCATAGTTCATGGTGGAGAATGGCTGCTCTGCTGAGTTTTGCTGTCTGTAGCTGTATGAATGGCAAACTACACTGACTAGCAGCGGCATAGGCACACTTAAAATTTCTTCTGAAATTTTCGCTTTCTAGTCTTTCCATTACGCTTTCTACTGACCATCCGATCCTCCAAACAGGTTTCACCTGTTGCTTACACCCCCACACCTTTATCTCTGCATCTCAGAGGCCAACTGAAACCAAGCCCAACCCCCTGGGGTGGTAATGACACCTCCTAGCGGGCTGGTCCAATACATATAAAAACGTACTCTTTCACCATTTGGAACATCAACAGCGCAACCTAAAGAACACCTCTAACTAAGGAGTGCAGGATGACATCTGTATCAACCATGACGAGCAGCCTGGACATCGCCCAAGCAACAGCTGCTCTAGGTACGTCTACAGGCGTATGCCGGGGCCCTCATCGCAAAAAGCAACGCTGTGAAAACGTCGTAGATGGGACTGAATTTAAGTTAGAACATCGAGGCAGTAATGGGTATGTGTATACCGTTAAATATACCAATGGAGCAGTTATACTTCGTGTAGATTGTGGTGAGGGAGTCTTTTGGGGGGAGTCACAACGCATGTCTACTAGAAACTGTAAACACTTTCGCACTGTTGTTTGTGCGGACTTGGACAATGTGGGATTCCCAGAGATGCTGTATGTTTCCCAGTGGAACAGTCCAACAGGCCCAGAGCTTTACAGGGTCGAGGCTGATCGTTTTAACCGTAGCCCCGATGACTTTATTTTTCTCAGTGTATGTGATGACAGGGAAAGTTTTATAGCGGCCAGAGGGGTTGAAAACTGGAGGTTAAATCCTTACCCTCTGAGCATAGAAGAGCGCACTACATGGTTTAAGGATATGTTTTTTATACAGTGGTGCGACTGGAGAGCTATGCTGCATATGTCTAGCAAGGTTGACGACACCATCAAGAGAGATAGACTCAACACTGCGTACGAGGGTATTAGAAAACGCCTTGTTTTTGATGATTTTGCGACTTGCCCGAAGACTGGCTTGCCTTCTACCCTGTGCAAACCTAAAATCATAAGGCTGTCCGACAACTAAATAAACCAAATGGTAGGTTAAGTGTGTGTGTGTGTGTGTGTGTGTGTGTGTATCTATGCAACAAAATATAACATTTTTTTTATTGTTCTCATTTTTCAGAGGGAGACATGCAACCGTGGGACCTCACAGACACACCAGACTCCCCGCCCCCATCGCTGTTAATCCAGACCCCACCACCTCCTCCCCCCTCTCCACAGCTGCTGCAGGATCCTACAGGATCGGGGTTGAGTGAGGAAACCATAATCGACATCAAGCTTGCAACCCACCACCTGGCGATGTTGGCGCTAACTGACTTTCTACAGGATACATGCTACGGATGTCAAACAGCTCAGGTGCAACACCCAGTCAGGTGCAACACAGTTGCTTGCACGAATTGTCCGAGTATTTCTTTGACACCTACTACAACGATGTGATGATAAGGCTCAAGACAGACCGATTCATCTGTTACGGCCTCTGGCCTCAGGTGGCCCCGCCTTCCTCTATGGAAATCACAGTGTTCCAGGACTCATGGGGGATTGGCTGGCCCCGGACCTATGCCCGCCTCAACTACATGCAGATCAGAGTGTGCCAGACCACTCACACCATTGGCTGCTGCAGGAGCCTTGAACATGACGGACCAATGACACGGCTGCCTGCATTTACCGGGGAATACAAAAGGCTGGAAGTCCTTCACTCAGTGGCTGCTGCTTAGGACTGAACATGCAGTTTGCCCTTCGTGCCTCTCTCGTCAACCTTTGTTGAACTTGTTCCTATTTCTGAACTTTGTTAAACCTTGGTGCATGCTTGAACTTAGCCTGACTAGAGCTTTGAGCTGCTAGCTGGCTGTGAGTAGAATATTGTGATGCTGGCTCGCCTTAATTTACTCTTAGCTTTTATTTTGTGTGCCGCCAGCTTGCCTTAGTTAACCGTTAGCTTTTACTCTTGTCTTTTCTTTTGTCTTTATATAGTAATTGTTTGCCCAGCGGTCTGTTGAACAGCCCTGTCGGTTTTCTGTTTAACACTAGAAGTCCCAGGCTTTTCTAACCCTCTGTCAGCCAAGTGGAAGCTAACTTGGCTAGTCTGTTAGCATCAATTCATATGTAAATTGGGTCGTTACCTGAGAATTGTGGAAGGGAGTGGGGGTGTGTGAATGATTGCTGAGCCAAATACCTCTTTGTTTGTGTGTGGGGAGGGGGAACTGCTAAAAGCTGTGAACTTCATTTTGTGTTCGTCTTGATGCATTCTCAATCATCCAGGAAAATAAATCTCAAAAGATTTATTGATAAAAACAGTACAAAAAAAAACAAACCACAAAAATTTCTACAAAAACAACCGTTTGTACAGATATTTACAACTAACAATAAAAAGTGAGTGAGTACATTTCAATCACTCACAATCCTGGCACTGCCATGGTATCTGTAGTCTGCATTTACCACATGTGTATCTGTAGCAGTGAACACATCGCACAGTGGCATGATTGTTCTTGCATTTGTGTTTGACCTGACACGTGGCTCTTTTTCCAGGGCTAGGTGTGGAGGGTTGTGTCTGAGGCAACTGTTCTTTTCTTGCCTTCTTCCCAGCCATATGAGAGTTAGCCAACTCTCTTGCAAGCTCCACCAGGAAGTCCACCCGTCTTTCCTGCGTCCCGGTGCATGCTTGATACAGCACATGTGCATTCAGTGCTGCCATGTCAATCATGTTATAGAACACGGCAACTGGCCAGCGCCGTGTTCCTCTGCGGACCGTGTACTCCCGCACCATCTGGTCCATCACATCCACACCACACTTTGTGGTGTTGTAAAGGGTGACAGTGTTTGGCTTCCTTTTGGTGGTGTTATCAGTCTGAACCACGCTGTGCATGCTGCTAAGAATATAGACTGTCTTCTTCCGTTTGGCGCGCACGCCGTCAGCGTGGCAGCAGAGGTTGAAAACACCTAAGAAATAAGATAAATTGTTATTTCCATAGCACTTTTACACACAATGAAACACATAAACATAGAACCACAAAAGACCTGCAGCCTACCTGAGTGGTGAATTCATTGCGATCTTTGTATCTAGCGGATTGAGGAATTTCCGGCGAATCTTGTTGACTGTGCCGAGGATGGTGGTTTTCCGTCCCAAGAAGTTTTTGTGCAAGTGAAAGCGGTGTGAAGAAATTGTCCGTGGTAACATTTCTGCCCTTGTCTAGGAATGGTTCCATCAGCCTCATCACTACATTTTCAGACAGTCTCTCCCCACTGGGACGATTGGGGTCCTTGCCAAGATATGGGAGGACATTGCAAATGTACTTGGATTTTAGGTCGCAGGCCACCCAAAACTTGATCCCAAACTTGTCAGGTTTACTTGCAATATACTGCAGGAAACAGCACCGAGTCTTTGATGGGAAGAGCTGTTCATCAACGGTGATATGTAGACCAGGGTTGTAGCACGTGATGCAGTTGGTGACAAATGATCCCACACACTGGAAATTGCAGCGAACTTATCAGTCTTTGCTCGATCACTGCGGGTGGACCTGTCATCAAAGCGTAGGTGTTGCATGATGTCTTGGAAGCGGTTACGCGGCATAGTTCCAATGATCTGCGGGTTTCCCAGGTTTGCTGACCAGCAGTCACGTAGTGATGGAACCCTAGTAACCCCCCGCAAGATGACAATTGAAATAAATGCCATTAGTTCAGGGAGGTCCATGAACCAATGAACATCCTCCGTTTGCTCTGCATGTTGAATAGTCCATTCTTGAATGCTATGAAGCATGTCAAGAGTGATGAAACACAGGAAGCTCTGAAGGCGACTCAAGATACTTTTCCTGGCCTTAGCCGTTGGCTCTCCATCTGCAGCGCACGCCTCTATTGGGGTGAAAGGAGACAGGTCCCCACCTGCTCTTCACGCCACAATGTGCCATCTTTCGCTGTCTCAGTCCCCAAACAAGCTCTCTTTTTAGGTTGAGAAGCAGTCTCCTCATCTGCAGTGTGAACAAATTCAAATTGTGAGCAATGGGAAGGTCAAACGAAATTGCAAATGCATGCATAGATACTAATTATAATTCCAGTATCTCCTCCTCTGTACCGAATAATGTCTGAAATATCTTACTTACTACATCCACTTACTGGTTTGAAATGAAATAGGAAATGATATGCAATAAAATATCTTCCTAAATAAAAGATACAACTAGAGTTAGGGTTACTAGCTAACCCTAATCCCGCTCTGCTTTTTTAGTATTTTCACTTACTTGTTTGAAATGAAATAGGAAATAATATGAAATGAAACCTAACCTGAAGACTGATCAGACAGCTCTGAGTCCGAATCCGGCTGAAGTTCTAGGTCTTCTTCCATCCGAGTCACAAGGGTTGACTTCACTGAGGATCATTTCCAAGGCTTGCTGAGTGGTGAGTCTTCTCTGCATTTTCTTTCCTTGAGAGGAGGTTCGTACACCACAGAATTCTTCAGGGCAATGAAGCTGACTGCAGGCTTCCCCAAACTTATAAACAGTACTTTTGCATAATGACTGAAACCAGCACTACTGAATGAACAATGGGCTGTGAGGTCAGTCAATTATGATCAATTATGTGAGGTCAGTTCCTTAATCATAATTATGCAAATTCTCATGACTATTGATCAAGAACCACTGACCAAAACCCACTGATCAAAGACCACTGATCAATTATGATCAATTATGTGAGGTCAGTTCCTTAATCATAATTATGCAAATTCTCATGACCATTGATCAAGAACCACTGACCAAAACCCACTGATCAAAGACCACTGATCAATTATAATCAATTATGATCAATTATGTGAGGTCAGTTCCTTATTCATATTCCTTATATATTATACAATCTCACTGCACTTAGCCTAATCCTTCATTGCCCTGAAGAATTCTGTGGTGTACGAACCTCCTCTCCAAGGAAAGAAAATGCAGAGAAGACTCACCACTCAGCAAGCCTTGGAAATGATCCTCAGTGAAGTCAACCCTTGTGACTCGGATGGAGAAGACCTAGAACTTCAGCCGGATTCGGACTCAGAGCTGTCTGATCAGTCTTCAGGTTAGGTTTCATTTCATATTATTTCCTATTTCATTTCAAACAAGTAAGTGAAAAATACTAAAAAGCAGAGCGGGATTAGGGTTAGCTAGTAACCCTAACTCTAGTTGTATCTTTTATTTAGGAAGATATTTTATTGCATATCATTTCCTATTTCATTTCAAACCAGTAAGTGGATGTAGTAAGTAAGATATTTCAGACATTATTCGGTACAGAGGAGGAGATACTGGAATTATAATTAGTATCTATGCATGCATTTGCAATTTCGTTTGACCTTCCCATTGCTCACAATTTGAATTTGTTCACACTGCAGATGAGGAGACTGCTTCTCAACCTAAAAAGAGAGCTTGTTTGGGGACTGAGACAGCGAAAGATGGCACATTGTGGCGTGAAGAGCAGGTGGGGACCTGTCTCCTTTCACCCCAATAGAGGCGACGCTGCAGATGGAGAGCCAACGGCTAAGGCCAGGAAAAGTATCTTGAGTCGCCTTCAGAGCTTCCTGTGTTTCATCACTCTTGACATGCTTCATAGCATTCAAGAATGGACTATTCAACATGCAGAGCAAACGGAGGATGTTCATTGGTTCATGGACCTCCCTGAACTAATGGCATTTATTTCAATTGTCATCTTGCGGGGGGTTACTAGGGTTCCATCACTACGTGACTGCTGGTCAGCAAACCTGGGAAACCCGCAGATCATTGGAACTATGCCGCGTAACCGCTTCCAAGACATCATGCAACACCTACGCTTTGATGACAGGTCCACCCGCAGTGATCGAGCAAAGACTGATAAGTTCGCTGCAATTTCCAGTGTGTGGGGATCATTTGTCACCAACTGCATCACGTGCTACAACCCTGGTCTACATATCACCGTTGATGAACAGCTCTTCCCATCAAAGACTCGGTGCTGTTTCCTGCAGTATATTGCAAGTAAACCTGACAAGTTTGGGATCAAGTTTTGGGTGGCTGCGACCTAAAATCCAAGTACATTTGCAATGTCCTCCCATATCTTGGCAAGGACCCCAATCGTCCCAGTGGGGAGAGACTGTCTGAAAATGTAGTGATGAGGCTGATGGAACCATTCCTAGACAAGGGCAGAAATGTTACCACGGACAATTTCTTCACACCGCTTTCACTTGCACAAAAACTTAGACGGAAAACCACCATCCTCGGCACAGTCAACAAGATTCGCCGGAAATTCCTCAATCCGCTAGATACAAAGATCGCAATGAATTCACCACTCAGGTAGGCTGCAGGTCTTTTGTGGTTCTATGTTTATGTGTTTCATTGTGTGTAAAAGTGCTATGGAAATAACAATTTATCTTATTTCTTAGGTGTTTTCAACCTCTGCTGCCACGCTGACGGCGTATGCGGCCAAACGGAAGAAGACAGTCTATATTCTTAGCAGCATGCACAGCGTGGTTCAGACTGATAACACCACCAAAAGGAAGCCAAACACTGTCACCCTTTACAACACCACAAAGTGTGGCGTGGATGTGATGGACCAGATGGTGCGGGAGTACACGGTCGCAGAGGAACACGGCGCTGGCCAGTTGCCGTGTTCTATAACATGATTGACATGGCAGCACTGAATGCACATGTGCTGTATCAAGCATGCACCGGGACGCAGGAAAGACGGGTGGACTTCCTGGTGGAGCTTGCAAGAGAGTTGGCTAACTCTCATATGGCTGGGAAGAAGGCAAGAAAAGAACAGTTGCCTCAGACACAACCCTCCACACCTAGCCCTGGAAAAAGAGCCACGTGTCAGGTCAAACACAAATGCAAGAACAATCATGCCACTGTGCGATGTGTTCACTGCTACAGATACACATGTGGTAAATGCAGACTACAGATACCATGGCAGTGCCAGGATTGTGAGTGATTGAAATGTACTCACTCACTTTTTATTGTTAGTTGTAAATATCTGTACAAACGGTTGTTTTTTTGTTTTTTGTTTTTTTGTACTATTTTATCAATAAATCTCAGCAACAAAGGAAATACACTCATGTGTGTTGATTTCTCCCTAAGGCAAACTGAAATTCCTTGTGGCTCAGGAAACTAACCACTCCAAGTGGTTCACCATGGCCCCACCTTATTTACATAACAAAAGCAGCTGTTCACAGGTGATTAAGGATATTAGCTAAAAGCCTACCAGCCATTTGGCTCGACGGTGGGTTTTCTAGGTAGAAAAGCCAAATGACTAATCTTTGGGACTTCTAGTGTTAAAGTTTGTTATTAAAACCCTTCTTTACTCAGTTTTGTGTTCGGGGCTTGTGTATGTTACTCCTCCCCTGACGCCTAGCAGAGGGGGTCGTAACATTCGCCTGTTTGTACGCTCGTACACAGTCGATGGGACTGGAACACAATTCAGCAGGATTGCTGAACACACCATGACTGAACTGAGATCATCACAACATACAGGGAGTGCAGAATTATTAGGCAAATGAGTATTTTGTCCACACCATCCTCTTCATGCATGTTGTCTTACTCCAAGCTGTATAGGCTCAAAAGCCTACTACCAATTAAGCATATTAGGTGAAATATGGGAGGATTAGAACTACCTAACTTTCAGCACTACTTCTTGGCCAACAGGCTTCAGTTTATCTCAGGATGGCAAAAACATACCCTCTTAGATGAACCTTGGCTAGATGTAGAACAAGCACTTTGCAATAATCTAGAGATTTCAGATCTACCGTTTATCAGCTCAAACATCCAACGACATGAATGCTTCAAAAGCGTCAACATCAGCTCCTCTCTGACAGCGTGGTGGGAGTTTCTGAAGTTGACAGAGTCTTCATTAATCCCATGCAAACGTACACCTATCTGGAACAACCCTGACATATTACAAAACAATAATATGATAAACTTTTCAGATTGGAGTAGTAAAGGAATCAAATATTTAGAACATATACTAGAAGGAACAGAATTTATTTCATTTGACAGACTAGTTACACAATATGGGATCAACAAGAAAAGATTTTTAGAATATCAACAAATTAAATCCATAGTAAAAAAGAGATTTAAACCGGGTCAAGTTGAACTACAAACACCACCAAGTGTGGTTCAATTTCTTACTCTTAAAACCCCAAATTACTATCCAAAATATACAGAATGCTTTCTAAAACAGATGAATCAATATCACTTCCTATTGCAAATGGGAAGCGGATTTATCAGTTAACTTAGACCAAAACTTCTGGTCTCAGATTTGCTTAAAACCTTTCATTTAATTAGAAATCCCAGTCTTCAATTAATTCAATACAAAATACTACATAGAGTGCACTATACAGGTCATCGGATGTTCAAGATGGGCTTTACGTCTACCAACAACTGCTCACACTGCCAAACCAATTCACGGACAATTATATCCACGCTCTTTGGTTCTGTCCACCAGTTCAGAAGTTTTGGCGTGAGATATGTGAAGACTTATCAAAGTGTCTGAAATGTAACATTCCAACTTCTCCTTTAGTATGTTTGTTGGGCAGCTTAGATAATGTCACTACGGAAAAGAATATAGCCCATATGGTTTTCACTGCCCTATGCATAGCCAAGAAAACAGTCCTCATGAACTGGAAAAATAAAAATAATCTTAATTCTAACCAATATAGAAATTATCTATTAGATTACATTAGTCTTGATACAGCCTCTGCCACCACATCAGATCAATTGCTCTGGGCGCCTTTGATCAGCTCCATCACCTAGTGGGGTGGGGGCCATAGTTTGGTCCCACCTTCACGGTTGTGATTGGTGTGGGGTAGGGACAGGCTTAGGCGTCGGGGGTTCCCCAGGAGCATCTTCCTTGGGGGGCTCAACCCGGGGTAGCGGTCATGGCCAATTAGGGGCTCTGTTGGCTCTTAGGTGACGGTTTCCTCGTGGCTGCGTGCAGCGGGGCTAGGGGAGGGTCTGTGCTGACGGACGTGGGTTACTGACCTGGTAGCCTGGCTGCCCCTGGGTGGGTCCGGGATGGGCGTGAGGTTCTGGGGCGCCGTCTCTGGGCTGGGGCCCTGGCCGGGCCTCAGGGGCTTGGGTCCTGGTTGGTGTGTTGCCGAGGTTGTGGGCGGGTGGGTGTATGGGGGCCCGGCCCTGGCGCAGGGTGCCGCCGGTGCATCGAGCCACCTGGGGGGCTCTTCAACTGGTGGGGGAGGTTGTCACATCTTGCAGGAGCTTTCCTCTCTTCAGGAACTCTCTCTGCAGGAGGGGGAGATACAGGAGAGGTGGAGGAAGATCTCAGCCTGGGCGTCTATTGTCTTGTGTAGTCTGGAAGATGAGTGGATGATGGGGTGGGTGCAGTTTTCTCTGTGGTGGGGTCAGGTGAACTGTCCTGGGCTCTGTGGGGCTGGGCGGCGCTGCTGCACTGGGCCCCCGTCCGGATGGGCCTGGGCCCCTTTCCTGGCGGGTTGCACAGCATGGGGTGCCTACTGGGGTCAGCGGGGAGCTGGCCCCAGGAGGGGTCACTGCCCCTCCTTCCTTCCCTCCCCATCTCCAGCGGCCTCCCTCTTCCCGCTCCACCACAATCACCCACACATGCAGGGCCTTGGGGTAGGGGTGTGTCACCAGGGTGCAGAGGAGACATCCCCCCCCTCTGTCCCCTTCTGGCTGCCTCTGCCTCAATTTTATCCCACAACTTAGACATTCACATTACTCACACTCTCATTACACATACATATAGGATCTTGGGGGTGGGCACGCTACACGGATTCCAAACTACCATCAGGGTGTACACCTCACCCCTGGCGTCGTTGCCCACCTCTCAATTTTAAATACATGTAGACATTGAGGGCTAGCAGGAGGGGCTATACGCTTACCTGCTGCTCTGGCAGGTGGCTCCATGCCCTCCTGGGTTTTAAATGCACCTTAGAACACACATACATCAACAGTACATATGAGCGGGTGGAGGGAGGTTTGAGTCTTCCCACACCCCCGTTCTCTGCGGCCTGCTGGAGCGGGGGCTAGGAGGAGGAGTTGGCCGTCCGACTGGGGTCTGGTGTATGGGGCCTCCCCTGCTGCTGCGGAGTCGGGCGGTCTGCTTCTCCCCACCGCAGGGAAAAGGGTTACACCACCTGAGTCTGGGTGCAGTTTCCTCCAGGGCAAGGGTACCTAGACTCGGGGCTTAGAGTACGCTTGGGGAGTGTGATTGTGTGTACAGTGTCTCTCTATGTCTGTCTCCACGTTGGGTGAGTGTTGAGCAATTGTATATGAGAGCATGAGGGTGGGAATAGATGTTTGTATCTGTGTGTGCCTGTTTGTCTGTGTCTATATGTCAGGTTGGGTATCAGACGCCACCTCTCTGGGGACATCTCAGGCCCTCCAAGGTTTGGAGGCCCATCTCCCCCCACCACTTCCCCTGCCGGTGGCGGACGCCCTCAGACATCGGTGCATTGGTGGTTCTCTGTGTCCGGGGGTGGGCGCCCAGGTACCCACCGGCTCACTCCTTGGCGGCTGCTTATTGGGGCCTGGAGCCTGGGGTTCGCCGGGCCACTTTGGGATGGGGTGCCCTCGGCCTCACGGCCCGGGGCTCGCCACTCAGGCACAGCTGGCTGCCGGGCGGAGCTCACGGGCACGCCACTGCAACCCCCTGGCTTCTGCTCCGCGGCTGCTGAGTGACCCCTCATCTGGGACTCTCCTCAGCTCTTTCTGGGATAGTGGCGCGGCTGCCCCTCTGTTGGTCTTCCTTGGTCTCTTGTGTTCTGGGGGCCTCTGGATGTCTGGAGTCTTGATCTCCTCCATACCTGCTTCATGCCCTGGAGGTCGGGGCAGTGGCCCCCACACCCTCTAGCAGATCGTTACATGAAGGAACCTTTTGAAAACAAGCGCGTTCATGCTCACAGGTGTACACACGGGTGATCACACACACAAACTACACCCTTTTTGGCTCCTACCTTAAAGCACACTGTGCGCTGTCGATCTCACGTGCTGCACAATAATGTTTAATATTTAGTATTTACTGTCATATTCCCATATATCATTGTGATCTTGTTTATTACTCTCGTTTTCTTCTGCTTGCTTGCTTTTTTTCTTTCTCAACAGGTGATCCAGGTGATCGATATATGTATTTTTTGTCTGCTTATTCTGTTGGTTTTTGTTTTTTGCCCTTTTTCCCCGTCCCTCTTCTCAGGTTTTTTTCTTTCCCTCTTTCTTTCTCCACGTTCTCTCCTCCAGTCAAGTCTGTCCCGTATTCAGCAAGTGAAAATAAAATAAACAATAAAAAGTTGAATCAAATGGACCATTACGGCAAGGCTGGGATGGTCCATTTGGTAAAGTAAATCCGTTGGGCATCTTTCTTCGCCTTTAGACAATAATTCTGATGGCAAAAGAACCAAACGGGACAGGTTCCAAAAAAACAAAAAAAAAAAAAAAAAAAAAAACAAAAAAAAAAACAAAGCATATTAGGTGATGTGCATCTCTGTAATGAGAAGGGGTGTGGTCTAATGACATCAACACCCTATATCAGGTGTGCATAATTATTAGGCAACTTCCTTTCCTTTGGCAAAATGGGTCAAAAGAAGGACTTGACAGGCTCAGAAAAGTCAAAAATAGTGAGATATCTTGCAGAGGGATGCAGCAGTCTTAAAATTGCAAAGCTTCTGAAGCGTGATCATCGAACAATCAAGCGTTTCATTCAAAATAGTCAACAGGGTCGCAAGAATCATGTGGAAAAACCAAGGCGCAAAATAACTGCCCATGAACTGAGAAAAGTCAAGCGTGCAGCTGCCAAGATGCCACTTGCCACCAGTTTGGCCATATTTCAGAGCTGCAACATCACTGGAGTGCCCAAAAGCACAAGGTGTGCAATACTCCTCTTTCAGCCTTTCTTACCTTGGCCATGTCTCTACATGGCCAAGGTAAGAAAGGCTGAAAGACGACCACCACTGAACAAGACACACAAGCTGAAACGTCAAGACTGGGCCAAGAAATATCTCAAGACTGATTTCTCTAAGGTTTTATGGACTGATGAAATGAGAATGAGTCTTGATGGGCCAGATGGATGGGCCCGTGGCTGGATTGGTAAAGGGCAGAGAGCTCCAGTCCGACTCAGACGCCAGCAAGGTGGAGGTGGAGTACTGGTTTGGGCTGGTATCATCAAAGATGAGCTTGTGGGGCCTTTTCGGGTTGAGGATGGAGTCAAGCTCAACTCCCAGTCCTACTGCCAGTTTCTGGAAGACACCTTCTTCAAGCAGTGATACAGGAAGAAGTCTCAAATGTGAGATTTACAAGGAGGGAAAACAGTACACCTCTCTGAACAGTGTCTGGGAGGCTGTGGTTGCTGCTGCACGCAATGTTGATGGTGAACAGATCAAAACACTGACAGAATTCATGGATGGCAGGCTTTTGAGTGTCCTTGCAAAGAAAGGTGGCTATATTGGTCGCTGATTTGTTTTTGTTTTGTTTTTGAATGTCAGAAATGTATATTTGTGAATGTGGAGATGTTATATTGGTTTCACTGGTAAAAATAAATAATTGAAATGGGTATATATTTGTTTTTTGTTAAGTTGCCTAATAATTATGCACAGTAATAGTAACATGCACACACAGATGTCCCCCTAAAATAGCTAAAACTAAAAACAAACTAAAAACTACTTCCAAAAACATTCAGCTTTGATATTAATGAGTTTTTTGGGTTCATTGAGAACATGGTTGCTGTTCAATAATAAAATTATTCCTCAAAAATACAACTTGCCTAATAATTCTGCACTCCCTGTATAGTATGCGCAATTAATGACAATATTGCACAGCTGCAATACTGTCATTGCAGAAGCAAGTTGTTATGCCCGTCGTGTTAAACCAGCCATGCTTCGCATGATTGGTAACTACTGGATTGGGAGACACCTGGTTTAATGTATGGTGTTCAGTATTCATTGTCTGTGTGAATGAAATAAAAAGACATGTTAACACCAACATCTTTATCATTTGTGTCTTGCATGCATCATGGAAAACACCTTGTATAAAATTTATCATGATCCGGCCCATCCTGCCGGTTTGGCCAGTTTAAATAAGCTCCGTATAGCTACTGCCGAGGCAACAGGTGTAAAACCCTCATTATCTTAGGTCAAACATTATTTAGAATGAGATGACACTTACACACTCCATAAACCAGTTAGGATCCACTTTCCCAGAAATAGGGTATTGGTTAATGGAATCGACAAACAGTTTCAAGCCGATCTGGTTGATATGTCTGAATACATGACAGATAATGATAATGTTAGATACTTACTAACATGTATAGATGTATTCTCAAAATATGCATGGGTTAGATGTCTCACAACCAAGACGGGCCCAGCCGTAGCAGCCGCATTTGAGGATATACTTGCTGAGGGAGGGATCCCTATAAAACTACAAACAGATGAAGGCAAAGAGTTTTATAATACAACCTTTAAACAGCTAATGAAGCGATATAACATCAAACATTTCTCAACAGCTAGTGAGGTTAAATCTAGTATTGTTGAAAGATTCAACCGCAGCTTCAAGGGTAGAATGTGGAAGTACTTAACATCCGTCAACTCAAGGAGATATGTACACGTCATCCCGGAGCTCACACAGGCTCCGGGATGACAATGCTTATCACAGGTCTATCCAAATGGCTCCGGCTGAGGTAAATAAGGATAATGAGAAGCTGGTCTTTAACATCCTGTACAAAACCAAACCTCAGAGGAACGTGCGTTTTAAATTTAATGTTGGCGACACCGTACGAATATCAAAACTGAGAGGAGTGTTTCGAAAAGGATACGAACAAACCTACACCAATGAGATTTTCAGAGTCAAAGAACGTATAGGGAGACAGCCCCCAGTGTACAGACTAGCCAATCTAGCAGGAGAGGTGTTGAAAGGCACATTTTATGAGCCTGAAATACAACGTGTGATTGTTGATAAAAACAAAACATTTAAAATTGAAAGCATATTGGCTAGAAAAAAAGTGGGCCGAAAAAAGATGGCTCTAGTAAAATGGTTAGGCTGGCCAACAAGTTTTAATTCATGGATTCCAGAAAAAGATGACATCGAGGTGTGATTAACCCTGATGACACAGCTCTGCAGTCATTCATTCAGCACTGTGCAGAGACAGAGTAAAGAAGGATGGATAAAAAGAACAACAAGGCAGGCTTTTATGTGACCCTCTTCTCGAATGCATCAGCTCATGTTTACCCAGGCAATAAGATATCTAATTTTAGAACAAAGTTAGCAAAACCTATTGTTTTGAATCATCAGTATGAGGTAGCTGTTATAGAGATACAGTACCCGCGCACTTGACTGTCTTTTCCACAAGGAGATTCGCTAGTAGAAATTTATAACCCTGTCAAAGATGACGCCCTATCCGTAATGACGATTGAGCTGTCTGTGGGTCATTATACCTCTGTGGAGCAGATAATAAAAGAATTTAATTTGAAATGCCAACAGCAGCCAGGCACGGCGGACATTAAAACACAATACAACACCGTTAGTAACTATGTCAGTGTTATGGGGCCTAGAGGCAGCGTTCTCACATTTAGAGGGAGACTGGCAGAAATCCTAGGATTCAAAACAGAAGAACCATTTATACTTCATTATAAAAACACATACGCACCGCATCCTGCTGACATATACGGGGGAAAATACAACATGTTTATTTATGCAGATATCGCCGATTATCAACTTGTGGGTGATGCCCACGCGCGGCTATTAAGGGCTATAAATATCACAGACGATGTTCGGCGCGTAGCCATTTTGCAATTTGACAGCCCACACTACAGACCTGTGTCAAAGACATTAATCGACGACATAGAAATTGATTTGAAAGACGATCAGAATCAACATATACCCTTTTTATACGGTAAGGTGTTTGTCAAGCTACACTTCCGTCCGATAAGACAGCAATTTTAAAAAAGAAAGGATGAGTGTCTACAACACAGATGATGCAAAAATATCTAAAATATTACATTGCACAAGCTTGGGGTGATTTGGGAGGGTATATAGGGACCAGCATGCAATATGGCGCAGGTCTAGGGGGATTGTTCCGCAGCTGATTTAGATTTGCAGTACCGCTGTTTAAAAAAGGAGTCAGTATACTCAAACCCCACCTAAAAACCGCAGCGTCAGGAATAGTGTCTGATGTCATATCTAACATAACTAAGCCCACAACCACTAAGCAGGACGGTAACGGAGTGTATGTGTATACGCCCAATACTTCAAAAACCCCACCCACAGCACGCACACTGTCTAGAAAGCGTAAAACCACAAAATCAGCCAGAAGATCCAACAAACGGACACCGTCACACGGAGTGAAAAGACCCAGAACCAAGCGTTCAAAAACTACAGCATTTGACATATTCTAAATGGCGCTGTTACACAGTCAATCTGGAGAATGTGTAAAAACAGAGCTGGACCTGTTTACTGTTCCCTACACACAGACTAGCATTGAGAAAAGTACGTTTATTGAAATACCTCCTGTTTCGGCAATCACTGATGGAGGTCCGATAGAGTTTTACATCTCATCGTCTGGCGAAGACTACCTGGATCTAAATGACACATATATCTACACACGTGTGAGAATCACAAACACTGATGGCTCAAACCTGGCTAGAGATGCTAACGTGGGATTTATTAATTATCCCGGATGCAGCTTATTTAGTCAAGTCGATGTTAATTTGGGACACACGCTCATTAGTCAATCATCCAACACGTATCCATACAGAGGTGTGATAGAATGTCTTATCAATTATAATAAGGACACTTTAGACACACAGTTCAGCACAGGGTTATTCTGTAAGGATACAGCATCACACATGAATGACACATCCATAGAAGGGGACAACCAGGGCCTTGTGACCAGAGGCGAATATACAGCGAATAGCAGCATTGTTGAATTGATAGCGCCTGTACATGCAGATCTGTTTTTTCAAGAAAAACTGTTACTTAATGGAATCGACCTGTCACTGAAAGGTCGATTTTTTTTCTCCATACCAGCAGGGTCTTGAATATCAACTAATGACAATTTATTTATGGGCAGGATACCTAAATTTGTCATCATTGCATTCATTGATAATGAAGCTTTTACAGGAAGTCCCACCCGTAACCCATTTAATTTCGAAAACTGTGATATAGAATTCATTTCTTTATACACTGATGGTCAGGCTTATTCTGCTAAACCGTTCCAGCCAAATTTTCAGAGAAAACAGTATACCAGAGAATTCTATCAGCTGATACAAACCACTGGAAGACATTTAAAGGACAGGGCACTTGCCATATCGTGTAACGACTTTGGTAACGGGTATACATTATTCTGTTTCAATCTGGAAGCTGACGAAGGACATTCAGGCAATGTATCGTTAATTAAAACTGGGAACGTAAGGCTTGAAGCCCGTTTCAGAAACCCGCTACCCCGCACAATGAACATCTTGTGTTATTTGGTATTTGATTCAGTCATTGAAATATCTAATATGAGACAGGTGCTCTTGGATTACTATTGAGACAGCAAACACGGTCATGAACACTATAGAACTAACATCTGTGATCGGCAGGATTATCAATAAAAACACACATTTTCTAGGGGTGTTAGCCAGCAATCAGCTACCCAATGCACAGCTTCAAAGACTGCCTGCTATGGCTATTGTAAACACTCACCCTTCTACAATGCCCGGGGAACATTGGCTTGCTGTTTATATTTCGAGAGACAATCGCGGTTATTTTTTTGATAGTTTTGGAAACTCACTAGACCGTTTTCCACCAGAGATAAAGGTGTTTGTTCTAAAAAACTGTTCCACTATTTTATATTCAGGAAAACAAGTGCAGAATGACTTCTCCATCACATGCGGTCAACATTGTGTATTTTTTTTATTTCATATACAAAATGGTGTATCTTATTCACGTTTGCTTAATATGTATTCTACTAATTTAACTTGTAACGATGCTATGGTGTGTCGCTTTGTCAACAACATAGAACCTGTGGCAGGATGTAGCGATTATGTGTGTGTGCAACAAGGATACTGATGTGTACTAGTGGTTATAATAAAAGACGATATGAGAGCATGATTTAATCGAGTCAATGGTATTTATTATCAAAATGTTGCATATATTATACAGTCACATCATACAGGCTTCAAGAGTAATAAAGAAATCAAACATTATACATTAATAAAAACAATAATAGAAAAAACTGTAATAAAAGAAAACAATCTAACAGCTAGTGAAAAAAATTACAGTAGAAAAACAACAAACAGTCAATATTTTAGGCAGAAAAACAACAACAACAACATTACAGCTGTGATAAGAAATAGTCTGAATTCAAAAATCCAACCACTCGACAGGACCACCCTTTAATTTATTTTCTTTATTCTTTATTTTTTTCTTTAATGTACTATCATGCAGTGAGACGCCCGGTGTGTTCTTTCTAGGCGTATGTTTTAAAAAACCAGTGTCTTCAGGCATTGTGTGATCTGTTTTATACAAGGCTAGGGTCTTATGTACGCCGGCATTGGAGATGGCTGATAACGGTATGTTTAAATCTGAAACAGCCTTTAAAAACTCTGTCCAGCCTATAGGTCTGAAACCTTCAGAAGGTGTGTGTGTGGATGTGACGGCTTTAATCAGATCATAAATGTGTGAACCCGGTATAGTGTGTTTATCAATAACAATTTCGCCTTTGTCATTGTAAGAAATAGTGTTTGGCGAACGGTTCAGAGCTGATAGAATGAGTTCTGCATTCCTCCTACTCCTTTTAGATATGTGTGTCAAAACATTCTCTGCGATAAAATCCTTCACACCTTCAGCGCCATAAGCAAGAGGGGTGTCCGCAGGGAGGGTTTGCACCTCTGTGTTAAGCTGCTCGGTAGGGATAAAGACAATACGCTCTTTTCACGGGCCCCTTGTCTCACAAGTGCTAGGTATCTTTGGAGAATATCGCTATATTTTTTAGCTTTCTCATACACATCTATGTCTGATTCTTGTAACACATGAAGCATCTCCTTGTCCAATTCATTCTGAGCCTGCTGTCTGATGTTTGCGGTGTACTGTTGCGGTTGCTTCAATAAGTCCAACTGATGTTGGGGCACCAAAAACATCTTTTGCACATGTTCCATTTTCACCTGTTTGCTATCAGACTGGTGATGAAAGGGATTGCAGCCCCTAATAACAGCAGTAAAAACCCACCAGATTGGTTGATTGTCTTTCTCTTTTTCAAAGTTTTTATTTTTTTGTCGGCAATCAGTCTGATTAGAGATTTTTTCTTTTTTAGCTGTTTGTACTGTTGATTGGTCAGTGGAATGTTACCATGCAATACGTTAAAGGCTATCTCACACAAAGCATTGATGAAATCCAAGTTTGCATTGCTAATAATAACTCTGGGTAGAGCCGGTGGAGACTTGTATATCAACTCCAACAGAGACAGATTCCTCCGCATGCGTGATGACATCCTTTCACCTCTTCACTGTTTTTTGTTTTGGGATATAAACAACCGGACGGTCTGACAGTAAATTTGTTCTGAGTCTTAAATAGTCCAGGGTCTTGGCTTTATAGTCTATTAAAAGATACCCGTATGTTGTGGATGTAGCATCATTAAACGCTTCTAAAAAATATTTAGTATTACCGGGAAACATTTGTCTACCTAAAAGCATGATTTAATATTTATCTCTAGGATTTTTAAACAATATTAGGTAGTTAGTGTTCAAGGAAATAGTTCTACTGGATTTTCCTTGAATAAACAAATTCTGAACCAGATATATACAACTCAAATTCCTATGATGCACATACTTTGTGAACACATTTTGTACTTCTAAATTGTTAGCGGCATCGTTCATTACATAGTCTATAATTAACAAATTGTTCTTGTCTATAGGCAGAAGGGTGTCATC
Source organism: Oreochromis aureus (assembly GCF_013358895.1). Taxonomy (NCBI): domain Eukaryota; kingdom Metazoa; phylum Chordata; class Actinopteri; order Cichliformes; family Cichlidae; genus Oreochromis; species Oreochromis aureus. The sequence continues at coordinate 39,666,202 of NC_052953.1, forward strand.
AGCCAGAGATTCGGGTATACCGTTAACAAAGTTTATGTCTCTTATCTTAAGAAGTTAGTCATATAAAGGCTGCCAGCATGAGTATATATACACATTGTTATCAGTGTTGTGCGAAATAATCCCGGAAGCATTTTCAATGACATTTTTGACAAAAAAAAGTCTTGCCACAGTTACTGGGACCGCTGACCACCATGCTGAACGGGTGCTGCAACCTAGCGTCAAACCCCTGATCTAATTTAAAATCCATAAGGCAGGGTTGTGTAGTCTGGGAGCACATGGCGCTTGTTGTAGACAACTTTAAGCTTCTTCACAATGGCTACATTCTTCAAATGAAGCTTCTTTTTATCGCGTTTGATATTATCGGGTGTGCGTCTGATGCCTGATTGGCTACAAACTTGTGGACTAAACCTTTCAAGGATTCGTGGGTGACAACTTTGGAGTTTTGTGCGTTCAGTGTTACACCTTTACATTTGACCTGGGTTTTGCCCAGCGATGTGTGATACGCGTAGCATTTTGGCCCACCGGAAACAAATTCTACTATGTGATCCTCCACACCTCCCTGTCCAGAAGCTAATTCACTGGTGAGATCACCCAGAAAAGGGCCTAGAGGAGGCATCCAGTCACCAGGGCGTGCTGTGAAAATGACGCTGTCTGTATCACAATACAGCACGCGCTGTTGCAAGTTGTCTAACAAATCATACAACATGAGTCTGGCGTGTGCAGTGGTCATGGCACCCACAAAGACATTAACGTCCTTGACGCGGGATGCTCTACCATCGGCGTGGCGCCACTGCACCATGGCGACGTCGTCAGAGATGAAACAAAACTGCCGCACGTCGTACTGGTCGCTGAACATTAGCTGACTAAACCTGGACGGGTCTGTGATGAGCTCAGATGACGCCATGTTTGACCTCATACTGAAACGCCCCCATAACGAGTTTAGCAGCAGCTTGTTGCAGTTTCGAACAGCTTTATTTACACTTATTTACAGCTTTATTTATTTTGGACGGGTCCAGCATTATTCCCTCCTTTTCATAATACTCAGCTATGTACTTTCGCTGTTCGTCAGGGGTTTTCACATGTTCTGGATACCCCGAGGCCTCCTGTTTAAGTTTTAGAAAGGCTTTCACATAGTCTTTAAACAATGTGTCGGTCTTGTTGGGGAAATGCCACACCTCATCAATAGAAACAAGCTTGTATCCTTTCTCAAGAGCTTTTTCAAGCTCAAATGAGACCCATGTACCTTTCAACACCCGTTCACTGTCACTGTGCCTGCATGCAGTGTGCTGGTTCTGGTCTTCAGTGCACATGCTGCAGAGTGGAAACATCAGTTTGCCGTGGCACCTGTAGGGAAGGACGGGGTGAAAAAGCCCTCTTGTTGGCAGTACTGTGCATTTAACAAAGCCGAAATAATTTTCTAGCTTGTCAAAGTTGCTGTAAATGATTTGAGGATGTCCATCCATCCATCCATCCATCTTCATCTGCTTTATCCGAGGCCGGGTCGCGGGGGCAGCAGCCTAAGCAGAGAAGCCCAGACCTCCCTCTTCCCAGCCACCTCCTCCAGCTTATCCGGGGGAACACCAAGGCGTTCCCAGGCCAGCCGAGAGATATAATCTCTCCAGCGTGTCCTGGGTCTGCCCCGGGGCCTCCTCCCGGTGGGACATGCCCGGAACACCTCACCCAGGAGGCATCCTTGTCAGATGCCCGAACCACCTCAACTGGCTCCTTTCGATGTGGAGGAGCAGCGGCTCTACTCTGAGCCCCTCCCGGATGGCCGAACTTCTCACCCTATCTCTAAGGGAGAGGCCAGCCACCCTTCGGAGGAAGCTCATTTCTGCCGCTTGTATCCGCGATCTCGTTCTTTCGGTCACTACCCACAGCTCGTGGCCATAGGTGAGGGTAGGGACGTAGATCGACCAGTAAATTGAGAGCTTCGCTTTTACACTCAGTTCCCTCTTCACCATCATGTCCTACAGGATAATCTTTTTTAGATTGCACCGTGGGATAGAGACTGGTGAAGTCGTAGTAAAATATTTTTTCATCACACGCAACCTTGTGGTACAGTTTTAAAGCATTTGTGCGACCGCCAAAAAGGGCGTCTCGGGGGTTCAGGCGTTCTGGCTTACTGTATGTATGCATGAAAGCCACAACTGGAGGGTCTGTCTGCTTCAAGGCAGCCCATTCGCACTCCCACATCACAACAACGCTCAAACTGTATTGTGATTTCAGTGCATCCACTTTGTCACAAAACATACGATGCAGCAGTCCGTAGGACGCTTTGCTGACAGGATTTACTTCACTCTCGGGGTAGCATTTAACACATCCGTGGTGAAAACATCCTGCAAATTCGTAAGCCGTGTTACTTGTGGGGTCAAAGCCGTCCACAAAATATGGCCCAACCCTCTGTTCACCTCCTCTGAGAGCATGTTTTATCACTGTGCAGGTGGTGTGGGACACATATTGAAGCCATTCAATAGAGACGTTTGAAAACGTCTTATTCTGCTCAACGTATGCACCATCATACGTGAGAGCGAGCGTGTCTCTAGGCAGAAACAGTGTTTTATACACACCCATACTGAATGCAGCCAGGGTGGTGTGCATGAATGGATCAACTTGTGTACAACCCAGTAGTGTGTCACGATATATGCTGCATGCTTTACGCAGGACATCAACATCGTTAACACAGTAGCGCCTGAGTTCAGCCTGAAAATCAAAGGTGTTCTGTGAGGCAGTCTGGTACCATTCCATGAAACTCGCCTTACCACTTTCAGACATGTGCTCATAGCCATAGAAGGAGGGGTCTGGGTATGGGCCAACATAATACTCGTTATCCCTAGTGTTGAATCTGTGTGGGAAATGGCCCTTCTGTAGGTCTTGAAAACCTAAAGCAGAGGGAATTTTGGCAAGACCCATGGGCAAAAAGCTGAACGAATCAATCCACTGCTGGTCATACTCCTTGTCATGCATCAAAATCACACGGCTCCCTCTCATTGTGACGATAGGTGTTATACATTGCTTGACGAAGTACTCCAAAAGTATGTAATTATCGAATCCGGATGCGTGATGTGCTATGAACGTGTACCTATGAAACCTCGGGCGTCTGTAATGCTGCACAAACGCCGCCACACATTTTAACGTATTAAATGAGAACTTGTTGCCCTTCAGATCAGACGCACACACAAAGTTGGCCTCATGTTTGCTGTTGTGATACCGTGTCTCAAAATCATATAAAATATATTTATCACAAGGCTTCTGTTGTTCAACAGGCTGTATGAAACACTGATGCGTGTGGGAATACATGGTTTTAGGACGTGAAAAAAAACCCTTTCTGTTTAAAAACTATTTGCTCCTGTGACTGTTCGAAAGCACTAAAGAAAAAGCAAAATACCCCTAAACTAGTTAAATTAAATCATCTATGTCTAAATAACAGAACTCTGAGACCTATACAATCCTTTAAAACAGCTTAATTAAAACACATAATGGTTTCATTAAATAAAACGCTATTAAACACATGTAAACTCATATGACCCCTGAACTCACAAGCATGTACAAAGTCCGTTCACGTGCACATGCACTTGCAAAGTCCGTTCACGCGCACATGCCCTCACATGAACGCGCAGGGGGATGCGGGTGGGGGGGGCAAAAAAAGTATAGGTATATTACTACTTGGGCGGTTGTCAAATTCTGTTTTTTTTAGCTAAGGCCGAGACCCACCTGTCTCATCTTCCTCCGTCCCAGTGTAAAGATGTACTTGGTTTGTTGCACTCCTACCCGTCTCTCTTTAGTGACGTACCCTCCCGTACCAATGTTTGTGAGCATGACATTGATGTTGGGGATGCAGGCCCAATCAAGCAGCATGCATACCGCTGCCCCATCGCCAAGCGTGAGGTGATGAAAAAGGAAGTTGAGTACTTAGCCCCTGGAGCTCCCCATGTCTACTGACGCCTAAGTCTGATGGCACACCCCGTTTCTGCACAGATTATCCGAAGGTAAATGCTGTAACGGTCTCTGACTCGTTTCTGCTTCCTCGTATGGAAGACTGCATCGACAGCATAGGCCCTGCCAAATTCATCACCAAACTCGATCTCCTTAAAGGCTACTGGCAGGTGCCTCTCACTTCCAGAGCTTCAGATATTTCTGCATTTTTCACCCCTGACCACTTCATGCAATATACCGTAATGGCCTTTGGCATGAAAAATGCCCCAGCTACCTTTCAACGTTTGATGCAGTTGGTGTTGGGAGATGTGCCCCAGTGCGTTACAAGTAACGCGTTACTGCCCATCTTTGGTCTCAACGCAACCTAACACTAACCCTGGAGCTGACATATGTCAGAACGATTTGCTGAGAGCTTTCGAATCGCTCAAGTCGGAATTGAAAGAGTATCACGACAGTCTACGAAAGGACATTAATTCTCTATATTAGAAGATGGGCAACAAACTCGACAAAATAACTGAAGGAATGAAAGGACTGTTAAAAGGAATGGACGAGTTAAGGACGCGTTTGTGGAGCTGGCCGAAGCGCTCACCAAGTGGATTAAATGACAGAGAAGTATTCAAAACAAGCTGAATGATCTTGAATCCAGTTCTAGGTGAAATAATATCAGAATTTTCTTATTAGAGGATGTCCAATTTTGCCACCATTCCTATTCAACATGTGATGTTATAGTCTTTTCAATTCATTAGAACAGAGTTGCACCAGCAGCAGGAGTTGGACAATTAGGATGGAGGCATTTTTACAGTTTCCTAAACCTTACATAGGGCTCTCTTATTATGGGAGAAACATCCCTAGACCAGCCAACGGGGTCGAGGTGAGAGAGACGCTTTTCCCACATAGTGGGAGTCAAAGGTATTTTTTCTACTTCTGCTGTTCAAGCTTTTTTGGGGTTAGTAGTTCATAAAGTTATTGTTCTTATTGTTTTGTTTATTTGTGGGTGTCTACTGTAATCATAAACATAAGATTTTAATGGGCAGAGTAATTAGAAAATTTGGATATACAAATTTATTCTTCAGCTCACATAAGAAAAGCAGGAGAAGTGTTGTAACTACCCTGAGATCAAACACCGTTAATTTTTAAATGACTGAGGAAGGTGAGGATAAAGAAGGTAGATATGTAGTTGTTAAAGGGAGAACAGACAGTAGTCTTGTCACATTAGTAAATGTGTATGCACTGCCAGAGGGTGACAAAAAATTGTTTACTGTATTTTCTGCACTATAAGGCATACTTAAAATCCTTAAATTTTCTCAAAAATCGACAGTGCGCCTTATAATCTGGTGGGTCTTATGTATGAATTCTGGTTGTGTTTACTGACCTCAAACCGATTTTATGTGGCACTCAAAAATCTGTCAAAAAATGTTTTAGTACGACTTTGGTAAGCTACGAAGCCGCACCGCTTGATGGAGCAATATGGAGCAATATGGCTACCGTAGTCAGTAAACTCCAAAACTCTGTCCGCTTCAGGTTGCAAAGTCAAACGAACACTGTGGCATCACTGAGAGTTCAACTGTCTAAATTCTTTCACCTTTAATAAAATGATCAGCGTTGCTGCTTTACCAGGTGTGACAATTAAGTTTAATATCCAGGCATCCAAGAAAACAGAATTTATTAAATTTAACAGAACTAGAAGTTAGCAGGAAGTCAGCCCGCTAGTTTCCACCTAAACAGGATATACCATGTTCTGACTTAGAGATTTCTGAAAAAATTAAAACGTACAGCTCTGTTATTACTTCCAACAAAAATGAAGACAGAAAACTAAACAGCAGTGACGTTTGTATGGTTACTGAAGTTGGGCTAGCTGGTATATAATGATGTACTACGTGATCGCTAACGACACAGCTATGGCATAACATAAACGCAGTGAAGCTGGAGGATGAATGCTAACTTTTTTTTTCTCCACTTGATAAAAGTTAATGTGAGGGTTCCCAATAGTTAGGGACAGATGCAAATGCATGGCAGGATGTTGTAAACGGACCAAACTTCAGTCAAGAGAACAACTGAGATAATCCATCCACAATACAAGGTTAGTCATTAATATATTGCTCAGCTATAGACATGAAATTTCCATTCCTCCACAGAAAGATATTGGTTCCAGGCTGTTGCCAGCCTTCAACACACCTTCTAAGATCCCCTACTCTGATGTGAACATTGGGAAAGGTACAGCACACCCACCTCATTGGACCTCAGACAGCACTGTGGCTGAAGTTACAAGCATCCAGCTGGAGTTCAGGGAGCTCAGCCGCCTCACCCAGGAACCACTGTGCCAGGTAAGTGACCAACCGATCAAGTACATTCAATAAAGATCTGCTCAGAGGGTTGTAATACAAGTTTCATTCTGGATGTTGTCCTTTCATAGAGTCATACTTACTTTTTACACCTCATACTCCTGTACACCAACACATGCACCCAACTGTGGAGGACCACAAAAGCCACACGCATCGAAATAAAGATATCTGTCCTTAAATAATGAAGTGTACAATAAATTATGCATTTGTAAATTAATTTACAAATTCATTTTCAATATTCTATTTATTCAAACATTATGTAAGTAATTTATTATTTAATAATTAAATTTAAAATAAAACACTATTTTTAAATCTATTTTTCCAAAATGAATTATTAAATCCATGAGTAAATAGTTCAAATCTATGCGGTTAAAATGATGCCACCTTAAATTGAAACTGAAAAATAATATTGTAGCTGAAATGAATGTAGTGAAAAATTTTGTACTGAAAGTGAAAAAAAAAATTGACAGTGAGAAAGATTAATTGAAACTTCAAATATCAAAATTAAATTAAAACACTTACTTACAACCAGGTTTTCCCACATAATTTTTTTTTCAGTTTCAATTCACTTTTTTTCAGCTTTAATTTGCTGGGACTGTTTTGGCATCCGGGGGCGTGCTGGCCTGAGAGGAGGGCCAGCATTGACGTCCCAAAACCACGACCGACTGTTTTAAACTGACACCTTGAGGTGTTATTCCGTAAACTGGACTAGCTGACAGAATGACCCAAGGCCCCGCCGCACTTTCTTGGTAAGTTAAATTAATTTGTAAGCTAATCCGTAACTAACTTACTCAGCTAGCTAGCTAGCTAAGATGAGCACTCAGCTGTCAGGGAAACTTGTTTTGTAAAGTTTGTTTAGCTAATCCGTGCAGTAGAATGAATTTACCCTGACTGAAGAAATCAAGAGAAAAGCACCGGGCTGCTCAGTCACTAACTACCATTACTTTACTTTTATTATGAGTATTATACTGTAATAGCAACAGGCTGATTATTAAATATGTGCAAACAGCAGCTTGTTTTCTGTCTTCTGCCACATCTATACGGACAGTAACATTTACTTAAAAAAAAAGCTGGCACTTCAATAACCCCTCATTAATCATACACTATGGATTAAAATAGCAAAGCCCAATATTTATGTACTGAAACTAACTACGGCCATTTGGCAACTTAAGTTAAAATGCATGTTTAATTTTTCCACTGATTGATTGATTTTTTTAGCACTGACTAAAATTTTAATTTTTGTTTTACTTAGTTTGTTTTAAATATTCAGGTTAAAAAACAGTGTGAATTATTGTTAATGAGGTATAGATAACAAAGTTCCATGTGCAGTACTCCATACAGCTTACATCCTTTGAGAGACATAATTTGGAGCATTAATATTTGTTGTTCAATTATCAGGAAGCAGCTCAAACACTGGTGATAATATCTCCATATGTTGGTGACCATGATGTAGGAGCAGACTGAACCAGGACTGAAACCTGCTCCATCATCTCACCTTTGCAGATCTCCATTTAAAAAGCACCAACAACTCAAAGGCAAACATTATATAGGAAAATCTGATAGTGTATGAGGCTTTGTATTTTTTTAAAAAATAAACAGCTAATGTCAGCTGTCAGCAGAACTATAGAACTTAAAAAAAAATGTAAGACAAGAACTAAAGTTCCGGAAGTGTGTGAGGACAGAAGGATCAGCTTTATTTCAGATTTGAGGGACAAACTTTATATTTTAGTTTGTGATGCTTCTGTTCTTTGTGATTACAGGAGCTGCCCTTAAATTCAGACCTCAGCACCACCCAGTGACAACAGACAAATCATCCTATATCTTCACTCTTTGTAAGAACTCAAAAATTAACTGATGAAAACAATACAAAGTTTAAAGTACCACATGATGTGCTGTCAGTGAAAGCTGCAACTGTTTATAGATAAAGTTAAAAAGGGTTAATCACCCATGTAACTTTGTTACTATATATCAGCAGAAACAGGACCTCAGTTTGGTGTTTCGGAAAGGTTCTGATCTCAGACCTGCACTGTTTCTGTTTTAATGTAGTCAGCTGCATAAAGAGGGTATAATGTTTTCTCTGACACAATTCAATATAACCTGATGAAGGTTCTCACTTGTATGTTGAACTAAAAACTTCTGGGCCCGTATCCCTAAAGATTCTGAGAATCTTCTCAGAGAGCTCCTAACTTCACCTAAAAATTCCTTGCCAGGAGTTTTAGCTTAGAAGTGATTCCAGAACATTTTCAGTGAACTCTGAGCAAGGAATGGATGGAAAATCCTATCTTAGTGAGGAGGTGTGGTTGACCCCGTTGCTAGGTATGAGTCATCATTTCAAAAGCCGTGATTGGTTGATCCTACAAGTTTGATGGAAATGAGCTTTTGGTGAGAATGAGCAAAGGATGTACCCTCAAATCAATAAACATAATTATACACTCTAATCTTATGCTGACTGTAATTGTAAATAATATTTCACATTCAAGAAAATATCTGGAAAATGAATAGTAAGCTGTAGGGGTTATAGCCTAAAATATGTGAAAACTTAAACTCATTACACCCTGTTCAAATAATGATTCGTGTCTTATTTACTCATATCAATATCCTAGCTGGCATATTTTGTACTTTCACTCCCATATGGACCCCATTGAAAACAAGATGGCCTATCTTAAGGGGCTGTCCCTAATGAAGAAGAAATCACAACGTTACAAGTCCCAGTGTGGTCTTAACGAGGGTAACACGGCTCAGCTTTTATCAATGTCTGTGATTGCTGGCTGGTCTATTTGTAAAGGCTTGTTAACAAATATCCTACAAACACAGAAAATGGAGAGAAAAAAAGGACTCATAAGCCGAACTGGACTGAGGAGCAAGGTTTGTTGCTGGCCCAGTTGGTGAACGAACATAAAGGTATCTCTCCTGCCTCTTCTGTTGGCCATTTTGTGCAGCTGCTTAGGGGAACTCTTAAGCCACTAAAAGTCCTCTTCCCTGCTCTTAGCAGATCTCGCCTTAGGAGCCCTTTTAAGCGCTAGGAATCTTGAGGAATAGCTTTTATATTAACTGGGATTGTCGTGTCACTTTTAGGGGAAATTCTAAGAAAATGTCACGACTCTGAGAATTTTCTTAGAATTTGGCCGCTAGGAGCCACTTTTTGCACAAAGATTCTTTAGGGATACGGGCCCTGATCTGGAATTGTTTCACACTGTTTTTTGCCAAGAGTGTGTTATTTAATAAAGTTGAATCCAGAGTCATTCATACCAGAGTAACCAGAGAGGATAATATATATTTAAATATCTTTCTACAGGACTGAACAATAATATCTTTATGTAAAAGCCCAGAGCCTCTGAGGATTATTATATTTACAACATACCCTCCTTACCAATGGAAATAATAGTAACGAAACACTTATTTAAAATGATAACCTAAAATTTTACACAGAAAAGTGGAAATTCAAGTTTAAAGTACGCCAAATCTGAACTAAACACAGTAAAATGATAGCTAACCAGAATAAGCAAAAAGAAACTGAAATTATCAGGGAACTTATCACATCTGCTCTAAACCCCTCTTTAATGATGATGACAAACAATGTAGCAGTATTCTACAATCTTCTTTAATCAATATTTATACTTAAAAGGCTGAAGGAACATATCGGAGATCCAGAGACAAGTGAAAGAAGTACAGCATATTTCTGCAGATTAGAAAAGATAAGACGAGAGAAATGCCATAAATGTTCTACACCAGGGGTGGGCAATTCCAGGCCCCGAGGGCCGGTGTCCCTGCAGGTTTTAGATCTCACCTTGGGTCAACACACCTGAATCACATGATTAGTTCGTTACCAGGCCTCTGGAGAACATCAGGACATGTTGAGGAGATAATTTAGCCATTTAAATCAGCTGTGTTGGTTCAAGGACACATGTAAAACCTGCAGGGACACCGGCCCTCGGTGCCCACCCCTGTTCTACACTGTAGAATCTAATTAGCTCCCAGAACTCAAAACTAAGGAAACTCGTTGCCTCAAAAAAAAAACTTTAGTAAAGCTTAGCTAAAAATGATTAAATTAGGGCAACTTACTCATTTTGAGTACACTGTACAGCCTTGTTAGTTCCCAAAACTCAAAAAAAATTTTTTTTATTTATTTTATATCTATCTATCTATCTATCTATCTATCTATCTATCTATCTATCTATCTATCTATCTATCTATCTATCTATCTATATATATATATCTAACACCCAGCACGCCCCTACGGGCGGTTTATCCTTCAAGCTCGGGTCCTCTACCAGAGGCCTGGGAGCTTGAGGGTCCTGCGCAGTATCTTAGCTGTTCCCAGGACTGCGCTCTTCTGGACAGAGATCTCCGATGTTGTTCCGGGATCTGCTGGAGCCACTCGCCTAGCTTGGGAGTCACCGCACCTAGTGCTCCCATTACCACGGGGACCACCGTTACCTTCACCCTCCACATCCTCTCGAGCTCTTCTCTGAGCCCTTGGTATTTCTCCAGCTTCTCGTGTTCCTTCTTCCTGATATTGCTGTCATTCGGAACCGCTACATCGATCACTACGCCGCGTCTTCTCCTGTTTGTCTACCACCACTATGTCCGGTTGGTTAGCCACCACCATTTTGTCCGTCTGTATCTGGAAGTCCCACAGGATCTTAGCTCGGTCATTCTCCATCACCCTTGGGGCATCTCCCATTTTGACCTCGGGACTTCCAGGTTATACTCGGCACAGATGTTCCTGTACACTATGCCGGCCACTTGGTTATGGCGTTCCATGTATGCCTTGCCTGCTAGCATCTTGCACCCTGCTGTTATGTGCTGGATTGTCTCAGGGGCATCTTTACACAGCCTGCACCTGGGGTCTTGCCTGGTGTGATAGACCCCAGCCTCTATGGATCTTGTACTCAGAGCTTGTTCTTGTGCTGCCATGATTAGTGCCTCTGTGCTGTCTTTCAGTCCAGCTTTGTCCAGCCACTGGTAGGATTTCTGGATATCAGCCACCTCCTCTATCTGCCGGTGGTACATACCGTGCAGGGGCCTGTCCTTCCATGATGGTTCCTCGTCTCCCTCCTCTTTCTTGGGTTTCTGCTGCCTGAGGTATTCACTGAGCACTCGGTCAGTTGGGGCCATCTTCCCAATGTATTCTTGGATGTTCGTTGTCTCATCCTGGACTGTGGTGCTGACACTCACCAGTCCTCGGCCCCCTTCCTTCCGCTTAGCGTACAGCCTCAGGGTGCTGGACTTGGGGTGAAACCCTCCATGCATGGTAAGGAGCTTTCTTGTCTTTATGTCAGTGGCTTCTATCTCCTCCTTTGGCCAGCCTATTACCCCAGCAGGGTACCTGATCACGGGCAGGGCGTAGGTGTTGATGGCCCGGATCTTGTTCTTACCGTTCAGCTGACTCCTCAGGACTTGCCTGACCCTCTGCAGGTACTTGGTGGTTGCAGCTTTTCTAGCGGCCTCTTCATGGTTCCCATTCGCCCTGCGGGATCCCCAGGTACTTGTAACTGTCCTCTATGTCTGCAATGTTGCCTTCTGGTAGTTCGATCCCCTCAGTTCTGACTACCTTTCCTCTCTTTGTTACCATCCGACTACACTTCTCCAGCCCGAATGACATCCCGATGTCATTGCTGTATAGCCTGGTAGTGTGGATCAGTGAATCGATGTCTCGTTCACTCTTGGCATACAGCTTGATGTCATCCATGTACAGGAGGTGGCTGACAACCGCTCCGTTTCGTAGTCGGTATCCGTAGCCAGTCTTGTTAATGATCTCACTGAGGGGTTCAGGCCTATGCAGAACAGCAGTGGGGACAGAGCATCTCCTTGGTAGATCCCGCACTTGATGGTGACTTGTGCTATGGGCTTGGAGTTGGCCTCTAGTGTTGTGCGCCACATCCCCATTGAGTTCCTGATGAAGGCTCTTAGGGTCCTGTTGATCTTGTACAATTCTAGGCATTCCAGTATCCAGCTGTGGGGCATTGAGTCATAGGCCTTCTTGTAATCAATCCAGGCTGTGCACAGGTTGGTCAGTCTGGTCTTGCAGTCTCGGCTGACTGTTCTGTCTACCAGTAGCTGGTGTTTTGCGCCTCTGGTATTCTTGCCAATCCCTTTCTGTGCCCCGCTCATGTATTGACCCATGTGCCCGTTCATTTTAGCCGATATGATGCCTGACAGGAGCTTCCATGTAGTACTGAGGCAGGTTATTGGTCGGTAGTTGGATGGGACCGGTCCCTTCTTGGGGTCCTTGGGGATCAGGACCGTCCGACCTTCAGTTAGCCATTCCGGGTGTCTCTCGTTAACTAGCAGCTGGTTCATTTGTGCTGCCAGACGCTCGTAGAGTGCAGTCAGCTTCTTCAGCCAGTAGGCGTGAACCATGTCGGGCCCTGGTGCTGTCCAACTCTTCATACTGGAGACCCTTTCTTGGATATCTGCCACTGTGATGGTTACTGGACCCTGTTCAGGGAGGTTGCTGTGGTCTGCCCTCAGATCCACTAGCCACTGAGCATTGCCGTTATGGGTTGCGTCCTTCTCCCATATGCTGTTCCAGTATTGCTCCGTCTCCAGCCTTGGTGGTGCTGTATTTGGTATTTCTTATGCACCTTCTTTGTCGCGCCTTTCTGCAAACTCCGTTAGTTGGCTAACCTCCCTCCGTGCTACTTTGATCTTGCCCTCTAGCCTCCTTCTCCATGGAGGGTACTGCCCCTTGTGGCTGTTCAACTTGTAGCCAAGCATCTCACTGATCACTGCTGCCGTAGTGTAGATCAGCTTGTTAGTGTCGGTAATCGTGGGTGTAGGTATCATCCGTAGTGCTGCATTAACATCATCTAGCAGACCTTCTGAGGGTACTTCACGTAATCTTGGTAACCGGCTACGGGAGATCCAGGTTTCAAGCTTGGCCATGATCAAGTTCCTCTCGCACTCAACAATCCTTCTCCTATCGCACTTGGGGCTATGTACCCAATCTCGGGTGGGGGTGATGATATCTCCCCCCTGACCTGGCGTCCTGACTCCTCCTTGCCGTAGCATTTATGTTGTACCTCGTCAATCTCTAGCTGTGATAGCAGACCATGTGGAAGGCAGTGGTGGCGACGTGGAAACAGTTCAGGCGGCCGACCGTGCACACGGCAACGGCGGCGGCAGAGCAGGTCCGGAGGTTGGCCACGAAGCCAGCGGTGGCGGCGAGTTCTTTCAGGAGGCCGCCCTCGACGGCCATGATGCCAGCTTAGAGGCCTGGAAAGCGGCCAACAAGGATGAGGTGGCACAGGGCGAGCTGGCTCTGATGGCAGTGTTGCCACCACAGGACCAGACAAAGCAGGACCAGATGCTGAAGCCGGACCAGGCGGCAAGGCAGGAACAGATGCTGAGGCTGCAGCTGGCGAGGATGAAGGCGCGGAGGCTGCAGCTGGCGAGGATGAAGGCGTTGCGGGGGCTGGGCCAGGCGACGCTGAAGACGAAGCAGACTCGGAGGCTGGACCAGGCGAGGGTGAAGCCGGAGCTGGACCAGGCGACGCTGAAGACGAAGCAGACTCGGAGGCTGGACCAGGCGAGGGTGAAGCCGAAGCTGGACCAGGCGACGTGGATGAAGCTGGACCAGGCGACGTGGATGAAGCTGAGGCTGGACCAGGCGTGGGTGAAGCTGGACCAGGCGACGCGGACGAAGCTGCGGCTGGACCAGGCGTGGGTGAAGCTGCGGCTGGACCAGGCGTGGGTGAAGCTGCGGCTGGACCAGGCGTGGGTGAAGCTGCGGCTGGACCAGGCGTGGGTGAAGCAGCTGATGAGGAGGCTGCTGCAGGCGGCGCTGAAGCAGACGAGGAGGCTGCTGCAGGCGGTGTGATTGGAGCTGCTGCTGCTGCAGGCGGCGTGGATGTAGCTGATGAGGAGGCTGCTGCAGGCGGCGCTGAAGCAGATGGCTGGACGGGCTCCTCGGGCCCCCCAGCAGACGAGGCGGGTGGCTGGACGGGCTCCTCGGGCCCCCCAGCTGACGAGGCGGGTGGCTGGAAGGGCTCCTCGGGCCCCCCAGCAGACGAGGCAGGAGGCCGGACGGGTCCCTCGGACCCTCCAGCGGAGACAGGAGGCCGGAGCGGTCCCTCGGACCCTCCAGCGGAGACAGTCAGTGAACCAGCGGGCACAGAGGCCCCTGGCACACACATGGCTGACTGCAGCTGCGCGGAGCACTGGCCCTGCTCAGGCAGCGACAGCTGGGTGCAGTCCTCAGCTGGGTTCTTAGCCTTCAGGGGTCCAGAGTGCGCTGAGGGCTGAAACTCAGCCTCCGGGGAGGCCCTGAAGTGCATCACAGTTTCTGAAATGGCCAGCTTTTGAGGACTGATAACAATATTGTGTTGTTTGTCTCTCTGCTTAGACTGAACAGATGAAAAACAGTTCTTTTCGGGTTGGATCGACTTAGCTTGTTGTACAGGAGGAGTAGGTGAAGATGACGACTGAATAGGTGGCTGAACTGAGGGTGACTGAAGTAAAGGTTGGAACAATAATGGTGGCGAAGTTGGAGACTGAGCTGATGATAAGGCTGATGATTCTTTTATCAACTGAGCTATAGACTGGGAAATGGACTGTAACATAGTTTGTAATAAGTCTGGCTGTGACTGTAACTGAGCTATGGGTTGTGAGGCTGAATGTGATGGAGGTGACGACTGAGCGGCTAACTGAGCTACTGGCTGTGCAGCTAACTGAGCTACTGGCTGCGCAGCTAACTGAGCTACTGGCTGCGCAGCTACGGTCTCAGGAAACACATTCTTATAAACGACAGTTGCAGGCGAGCCAGGGAAAACACCATAGTCCTCACTGGCTGCACAGAAAACGGCCCCAGAATAAACAGTCCGTAAATTGGAAAACTCGTGATTATTGTCTCTTTTACTCACCACAGCCGGCAACTCAGAAGTCTCAGGGTCCGGCTGTGGTGATGGGCGTCGGTGGCGTGAACGTCGCTTCCTTCTTGGGGATAGCACCGACCGGCCGGGCAATTCCACATCCGGCGGGCCGGGCCACAGATTCCCCGGCGGGCAGAGCAAAACATTCGCCGCCGGGCTGGGTTGGGAAGCGGTAGCGGTTGAAGGGTGAAGGTGAAGCTCGTTCAGAATGAAGTCCTGTGCGAGCGGATGAAGAGAGTCCAGTAGCCAGGGGTGAGTAGAGTTTAACTGCTGTAGCCTGGCTTCTACAGCGCGGTGTAATTCGTCTCCCTCACGTTCGAGCCACAGATTGACCAATCGTGAGACAGAGTCGATTACTTCCTCCCGAAATTCCTGGGAGGATGCGGATGCTGCTGGGTCCATGTTTGGTCGGCTCGTACTGTCACGGCTGGGGCAGCAGTCGCGTTGAGGATGAATGAGGACCCAAAATGCAAGCAAGCGACTGATGAAGAGTGTGACGTTTATTTACAAAAGTGGCAGGGTGGCAAACAAGCAGTGAGGCATGGCAAATAACTGAAGGAGACCTAAACTGGGATAAACTAAATAACAAACCTGAGAGCACACAAAAGGGCTGCGGGGCAGAGAGACACGGACAGGAACGAAGCACCATGGACCGCGGACAAACGCAGATTAACGAGAGATACACAGCGAGGCCGGCGACAGGCACAGACTGACACCCACTATATATACACCCACAAACAAGGAGACCAGGTAATGACATACAGGTGGGAGCACAGCTGATTCTAATACACAAGACGACCTGAGGATACAAGCTGAACATGAACAGGGCACAAGGGGAGGATACAGAATACCAAAATCAGAATAACTAGAACAGAGGAAAATAATCATACAACACAAAACGCTGGGTCAAAATGACCCAGGATCATGACAGTATCAACCACATACAGTTCTGCATTATTTGGGAATCCCTGACTGTATTTTCTATTCTTGGCAGAATATAAAACAAACACACCCAATCCCTGACATGAAAAAAGTTTTAGAACCATATTCTGTGGTGTACAGAAAACACATGAAAACTTAAATCTGGTAAAGCAATACTTCACATATTTTCTGTTGTGCATACTTGGCACCATGTAAAACAAAAAAACACCATGTAAAGAATAAAAAATAAATAAAATAAATACAAATAAAAGCTATTCTATACCCTTCTTCTGGGGTATATTCTCAGCAGCATATATAACAAATCAGGTACCCATAAAATGAATCACTCTTTAATGGACCTCCCCTAACACTCATCTTCTGGAGTGCTAGCACTTAGCTGCATATACAACATAAACAACTTAAATAAAAGGTCCACTTAAATACAAACCAAAACATAGTTTACTCAATTTCCATGTTCTTCTTCAGAAAAATTAGGATGTCCACATGTTCTGCTGACAGTACAGATCTGCTTGCTGTGACAATGTCACCTGCTATGGAAAACACCCTCTCACTTGGGACAGAGGTTCCAGGTACAACCAAGTAACACTGTGCCAACTTGGAAAGATGAGGGTACAAGCTGTGATGTTCCTTCCACCATCTCAGTGGGTCATCATCTGTGGGAATGCAGTCTGCTAACCTGTACAAGTTAATTTCCTCCTCTGCCACTTCGGCTGCAGACCTGGTCTTTGGCTTCTGTGCCATGAACAGTTCTCCAAACAACTCCTTCATGGCCGACTTTTTCTCTGGTGGAGATGCTGATGGTGAATCTGAAGAGTTTGCTGCTTGAGTCTCTGCGGAGTTCGCAGTTTCTGTGGTGCCTGCGGCTTGGTCCTGAGGAAATATAAACAACCAAACTGTTAATTGTATTTGTTTAAATAATATTAATAAATCAAGCAGTAGTAAAATAAAATTTCAAAAATGAAAAAAAGAATACCTACTTGTTCAATGCTTAGGACAAGCTCTGTGGTGAGTGCTCCATAGACTCTCAGCTGAGTGACATCATCCAAGTTTCGCAGGGACTTGAATCGAGGATCTAAAGCTGTGCACTTGTGTAGGTAATTCTGAAGGGCAGGATCAGCGTATCTCTGCTCCAGGTCCTCCCTGATGTTTTTTTTCCACATCTCTCACTGCTGGGCTGTCATCATCAGACTGCACCATAGAGTTCAGGATGTTCATTTTAAGTGGCAGGATCATGGATGCTGTTGGAGATGACGCTTCACACATCATGACTGTCACAATTTTTAGGGTTTTCATGACTGTAACAAGATTTTCAGCCAGTGCATGTTCTTCCTGAGTTAGATTCTGAATGTTCTTCATACTCTTCTTCACAGTGTTGTCGGCCATAGCAGCATACACTGCAGCTTGCTGTTCAAGGTATCTTTCCATCATATCATGAGAGGAGTTCCACCTAGTGGGAACATCTTGAATCGTTTTTTTTTCACTAAGCTGCAGCAGTTGCTGTTTTTTCTTAAACACATTGCATCCTGTTGTGCGTCTGTGAAAGAAGGAGACAATTCTTCTCATCTTTGCCAGGAGATGGGAAACCTTCTGCACTGCCATTCCTTTCTGAGCAGCTATATTAATAGTATGTGCAAAACATCCGATTTGTGGCCCCAGTCCAGCAGCTGTGATGGCATTAACTATGTTCTTAGCATTGTCAGTAGTTACAGGTATTGTCACATTTGGTCACACTAACTTCCAATCTTCCACAGCTTCAGAGAGACCTTTGGCTAAGTCGTCAGTGGCGTGACTTCCGACCAGGCGTGTCTGCAAAACACAGTTCTTCATCTGCCATTCCGGATCAATGTAATGTGCGGTGACAGTCAGGTAGCTCTGCATAGCTCTTGACGTCCAGCCGTCTGAGGTCAGAGCAACAGCGGATGCTGCTGACACTGCCATCTCTAATTTAGCTTTTGTGTCCTTGTACAAAGCAGGAACTGAAGTATCGGTGAAATAGGTTCATGAAGGAATACTGTAACGGGGCTCAAGTACTCTCAGCATTTCCTGAAACCCGGTGTTTTCTACAACAGAAAAGGGTCGCATGTCGACAGCAATAAAAGTAGCAATTGCCCTGTCGATTTCTTTTGCCCTCTTAGAATCATGTGCTAACGGCTGTCTAAATGACTCAGGCAAAGTTTGTAGCATGCGTGTTTGTTGTTGTTTTTGTCTGGCTTCACTTGTCTTTGCACTAGGGTGATGTCGGCGTAAATGTGCATTCATATTTGTTGTGTTCCCACCGATGTAATTAACCATGGCGTGGCACATCCGACATACTGTTGTAGTTTTGTCCACAACGCGCTTATCATCAGGGTCATACTTCACACGAAAGCCAAAAAAGTTCCAAACGCCAGATTTCAATGACTGTGGAGGAGGTTCAACTTCGGGAGGCAGTTGCCATGTTGCAACGAGCTTAACTTCTGTCTCGCTAGCTTGATTGAATGCATTGGGCAGCGCTCAGTGGATCTGCACTCGACAATGCAGCCTAGGCGGAGTAGTCGAACACAGATCCACTAAGCTCTCAACACAGACAGCATCGTCAGAAGAAAAGTTGATAACACTAGAAAAAGTTGCATTTCCTGCGAAAATGCAGTGTGAATGCCGTGTAGTGGAATCTGAAAACAGCAGAAGAAGGAGAACTACCTGCTGAAAACACTGTGTAGAAGCTGAACTCTTTGCTGAAAACTGTTGTATTTGAAAGGGTACACTAAGCAGTGTTAAGAAAGCAGATTACATGCAAGCAGGGAAGATGTGCAGCAACTGTCACATGTAGGATTCGAACCTTTTGCCACCGGACCTCATCCCACTGAGCCAAACCAGTTCTGGTCTCAAACAAAGATATGATGAGAGAAAAAATGTGCACTGTGCAGACGAAGCTGAATTGTGCTGAAAAGAGGAGAAGAAGCTAAATGTTCAGCAAAAAAGAAATGAAGAACCTGAAAATTGTGCTGAAAAGAGGTGAAAAAACTGAAAATTGTGCTGAAAAGAGCAGAAGAGGCTGAAAATTTGTGCTAAAAAGAGCTTAATAAACTGAAATTTGTGCTTAAGAGGTGAAGAAGCAGAATGTTCAGCAAAAAAGAGATGAAAAACTGAAAATTGTGCTGAAAAGATGTGAAGAAACTGAAAATTGTTTTGAAAAGAGTTAAAACAGTTTAAAACAGAACTGTTTACTGAAGGAAATGTTGCCATAAGCGGGATTCGAACCCGGCCCTCCCATGGCTTCTCATCTCACTGAGCTAAAACACGGCTCAGCCCGGCAAGCAAAACTGGTGATCATATTGATAATGTGATCCCATTCAGCGAAATGGGCCAAAAAATGGCATAAAAAGCTTAATATCTCAAAAAGTATAAAGGTTATGAGCACCAAAAGATATAGCTAGCATTAGCAGAAGGAGCAGAACAGTTTAAAGTTTAAATGGTGGAAATTGCCTGAAAACTGAGGGAGTAGTTAACCAGCAAAGGTCAGAGCAACTAGAATAAGGTAGAACTAGAAAGCGAAAATTTCAGAAGAAATTTTAAGTGTGCCTATGCCGCTGCTATTCAGTGTAGTTTGCCATTCATACAGCTACAGAGAGCAAAACTCAGAAGAGCACCCATTCTCCACCATGAACTATGGTAAAAACAAACACCGCTCACGCTTCACAGATAACAGCTTACAGTTTTGTGTAAAGATGAAGTTACCATTACAGCGCCGATTTGCAGACGCTGTGCACACAGGTTCATGAGCAGAAGTCCCATTGTACCACGGCAGACCCAACAATTTTTGCATGAACACGCTTTGAAGCATTACGTTATGGACCACTTTTCACACATGGTTGGTGTACCCAAACAGCCGGCTGTAGCTTTTCAACTCACAGCGACACACACCCAAAAACAGCCGAGAGAGCACAGACTACGCCCGAGAGGCGTGATTGCAGGTGCCGCTCAGGTGGGTCCACCTCCCTGCAGCGGCACTGCAGACCACGCCCGCCACACACATCAAACACGTAAAATAAATATTTATGCACTTTTGCATTCACTTTTTGTTTTTTGTTATTTTTACACAGTGTTCTGAATGATGAACAATGGTCTACAGCCAATCTTGTGTATTATTATACAAACTTTGGTTGTAAGATTCAGATAACTATTTAATAAAAGCTAAATATTTTATATGAGAGTAAGAAAGAAAAGTATATCTTTGTGTCCACCTTTCCCTGTTAATGCCCTACCTGGCCCCCTGGCAAAAGCTTTGCTAGATCCGCCCCTGCACAGTTACCAGCTCTCAGCTACATAGAAAAGGAACCTGGTGTTATTTGTCTCTCAGAAACAGTTCATAACTTCCCTTCAACTCATTCATGTCACCTAAAAGGTAAACCTGTTTCTCCATCACCAGTTCAGCTCTGATAATTCAGTAAGGACATCTCCTGGTTTGGACCAGCCGCTTCTACAGGGAGTGCAGAATTATTAGGCAAATGAGTATTTTGTCCACATCATCCTCTTCATGCATGTTGTCTTACTCCAAGCTGTATAGGCTTGAAAGCCTATGTTAAGGGTTCAGAATTGAGGGGAGATACAAAACCAGAACAGTCCAGAAGGGTTGGGTCAGAACAATGATTTTATTTAAGCACACGCGCGGGAAGATAATTACTGCACACATCAGCAAGGATCTTCCCCAAAAATACGTTTCAATTTGCTTTTATAATGTCAGGGTATTATGACGCCCCCTCATGCGTTTACAAGCACATAATTTGCATCTTAAGAACATTGATCAATTTTTAGAAATAATGCAGACACAAGAGTTCCTCTTTCTGGTATCTTCTTCCAAATAAGGCGATGGTCTCAGGCCTCTGGGTCCCCATGGGCTGGATCTCTCCTTCTCGTCATCTGTTACTAGGCAGACTCAAATGGAACATGTTTGCTGAATACATTCAGGCCTCTATTCAGGCCTGTCTCTAGGTTATGTGATATATATGTGTTTTGTAAGCATGTGTGATCTTTCTTAAGCTCCCAGCATTTCCTCCAATGGATCGTCCAGACCTATCGCTGAACGAAGCTCGTGACCTTTAATTACCTGGGGGAGCTTCAGCTCTTTATAAGCACAAAACTGCAATGTGTATACGGATATAACAATATAAAATGGTTATCACTGCACCTGTGCTAAAGGTTAATATGGTGTCAGTGTGTTAAATGTATGTGATGCTCTTAATGCGATGCTAATGCTATGAGATATATTGTAGCAGTAAAACAATTTCTTTAATTCCACACCTACTACCAATTAAGCATATTAGGTGATGTGCATCTCTGTAATGAGAAGGGGTGTGGTCTAATGACATCAACACCCTATATCAGGTGTGCATAATTATTAGGCAACTTCCTTTCCTTTGGCAAAATGGGTCAAAAGAAGGACTTGACAGGCTCAGAAAAGTCAAAAATAGTGAGATATCTTGTAGAGGGATGCAGCAGTCTTAAAATTGCAAAGCTTCTGAAGCGTGATCATCGAACAATCAAGCGTTTCATTCAAAATAGTAAACAGGGTGGCAAGAAGCGTGTGGAAAAACCAAGGCGCAAAATAACTGCCCATGAACTGAGAAAAGTCAAGCGTGCAGCTGCCAAGATGCCACTTGCCACCAGTTTGGCCATATTTCAGAGCTGCAACATCACTGGAGTGCCCAAAAGCACAAGGTGTGCAATACTCAGAGACATGGCCAAGGTAAGAAAGGCTGAAAGACGACCACCACTGAACAAGACACACAAGCTGAAACGTCAAGACTGGGCCAAGAAATATCTCAAGACTGATTTTTCTAAGGTTTTATGGACTGATGAAATGAGAGTGAGTCTTGATGGGCCAGATGGATGGGCCCGTGGCTGGATTGGTAAAGGGCAGAGAGCTCCAGTCCGACTCAGACGCCAGCAAGGTGGAGGTGGAGTACTGGTTTGGGCTGGTATCATCAAAGATGAGCTTGTGGGGCCTTTTCGGGTTGAGGATGGAGTCAAGCTCAACTCCCAGTCCTACTGCCAGTTTCTGGAAGACACCTTCTTCAAGCAGTGGTACAGGAAGAAGTCTGCATCCTTCAAGAAAAACATGATTTTCATGCAGGACAATGCTCCATCACACGCGTCCAAGTACTCCACAGCGTGGCTGGCAAGAAAGGGTATAAAAGAAGAAAAACTAATGACATGGCCTCCTTGTTCACCTGATCTGAACCCCATTGAGAACCTGTGGTCCATCATCAAATGTGAGATTTACAAGGAGGGAAAACAGTACACCTCTCTGAACAGTGTCTGGGAGGCTGTGGTTGCTGCTGCACGCAATGTTGATGGTGAACAGATCAAAACACTGACAGAATTCATGGATGGCAGGCTTTTGAGTGTCCTTGCAAAGAAAGGTGGCTATATTGGTCGCTGATTTGTTTTTGTTTTGTTTTTGAATGTCAGAAATGTATATTTGTGAATGTGGAGATGTTATATTGGTTTCACTGGTAAAATAAATAATTGAAATGGGTATATATTTGTTTTTGTTAAGTTGCCTAATACTTATGCACAGTAATAGTCACCTGCACACACAGATATCCCCTAAAATAGCTAAAACTAAAAACAAACTAAAAACTACTTCCAAAAACATTCAGCTTTGATATTAATGAGTTTTTGGGTTCATTGAGAACATGGTTGTTGTTCAATAATAAAATTATTCCTCAAAAATACAACTTGCCTAATAATTCTGCACTCCCTGTACAGCTGTGGCTCCAGCAAACATCAGCTGATACTAGAAATTAAAATCAAATGAATTCTAACAACAGCTGATCAAGCTTAAACGTGCTGCTGTGTTTAGCGCGATAAACAAGAGCGAAAAGCCGATCGTTGATCAGTTTCATGATTGAAGTTGCAACAGGCCAGAGAATGACAGGGGAGGCTTCATAAAGACAGAATGAATCGTAATATTTTCTCTGAATGTGGGATCTGACCCAAATAGAGTGCAGTTCATAACTTCTTACCTGAAATTCAGTTCAACTCACGCTCCTGCCTGTTAGCAACCACCGGTCGATCGGCGGTCGCCTCGCCGCCTCTTATGTCTCGTTCGCGGCATGTCCTTTCTGTTACACACTGCTGCCCTCGGTTGTAGCTCCACCATCTAACAACTCAGTTAATTTTTCCACATCGACCAGCATCATCGGCCCATATAAATGAAAAATAAGTCCAGCTAAAACAGACTGTTGGCGAGCGATCGGGTGGTGAAACGTTTCAGGCGCCTCACTGCAAGACAAGTCCGGGTTCTTTTTCACGAAGGGTCGCTAGCGGCGCTTAGCTAGTAAGCCGGCTATCAAGACATGGGATGTCTTGATAAAACGAGCAGATATTTGAAGTTTACACACCTACATTCTCGCCTGAAAATATCTTAAAAGTGTATTTTGTGACATAGAAACACGAATAAAAGACGTTGAAAACGAAGTGGTGTCCGCCATTGTTTAACTCGGCAGAGGGGTGCTATGAATTATGGGATATGGAGTTTTGTAACAAGCATACAGATTTTCAGCCATACTACTCCCGGTATACCACTAGAGAGAGCCAACCCACCACAAATAAAGTCTGTTTCTATGGAAATTGGCCTAAATTTGCACTAAAATCTAAATATTTCAAAAACTATAAAAGTCATAAACACCAAAAGTGTATACCATACTAGTCCAGCTCCAGCCGCACAAAATGATCTAACATATGTAACCCTATTTTCAAAACTGTTTGGCAGAGAAGCGGAAAATTTTCACTAAAATATTAATATTTAAAAACTATAATAGTCATAAACACCAAAAGTCATAGCACACCATTCCTGATTCAGCCGCACAAAATGAGGTAACATATATGAAGCTTGTCTCAAAACTGCGGGCGAGTTTAGCTGCAAAATTTCAGGCGGAAACTGGAGAATAATAATAATAATAATAATAATGATAAATCCGACGAATAGTAATATGTGTGCGTCTTGGCATAGGCACACATAATAATGATAATAATAATAATAATGATAATAATAATAATAATAATAAATCCGAGGAATAGTAATATGTGTGCCTCTTGGCATAGGCACAGATAACTAGAAAAATTTGCATTTCCTGCGAAAATGCTGTGTGGATGCCTTAACGCTGAAGCTGTCTGCTGAAAAGCTGAAAAAGATGAAAAGTTGCAAAAAGTTTCATGGTGGTGAAAAAAAAATTTCACCCTGAGCAGGATTCGAACTTGGCCCTCCTGGTCTCAAGGCGGTTACTCATCTCACTGGGCCAAACTCATTCTCACAAAGATGAGATGGACAGACTGACCATTCTGCTGAAATGAGCAGAAGCTGCTGAGAATTGTGCTGATAAGAGGTGAAAAGGCTGAAAATTTTGCAGAAAAGAGGTGAATCAGCAGAATTTCTGCTGAAATGAGGTAAAGAAGCAGAAAGTTGCACTGAAAAGAGATGAATCAGCAGAATTTCTGCTCAAATGAGGTTTTTTCTGAAAGCAGCTGAGATTTGTGCTAATAAGAGGAGAAAAGGCTGAAAATTTTGCAGAAGAGGTGAATAAGCAGATTTGGGCTGAAAAGAGGTGAAAATTCTGAAAATTCTGCTGAAAAGAGTTCAATCAGCAGAATTTCTGCTGAAAAGAGTTCTGCAGAACTCTTTTCAGAATTCTGCTGAAAAGAGGTTTTTGCTGAAAACAGCAGAAAACTGCTGGGATTTGTGCTGAAAAGTGGTGAAAAAACTGAAAATTTTGTTGAAAAGGGGTGAAAAAGCTGAAATTGAGTTAAAAAAGTTTAACTGTTAACTGAAAGAAATGTTGCCATAAGCGGGATTTGAACCCCGGCCTCCCAGTCTGAGAACGGATGGTCATCTCACTGAGCTAAAACATGGCTCAACCGGGCAAGGAAAACTAGTGACCCCACTGATAATGTGCAAAAATGGGCAAAAAATATTGCAAAAAAAATTCAATATCTCAAAAAGTATAGAAGTTATGAGCACCAAAAGTCATAGCAAACATTAGCAGAAAGAGCAGAATTTTTTAAAGTTTGAACTGAGAAAATCGGCTGAAAACTGAGGCAGTAGTTAAGCAGCAAAAAACGTACGGAAGCAACTTGAAGAATAACTAGAAAAATTTGCATTTCCTGCGAAAATGCTGTGTGGATGCCTTAATGCTGAAGCTGTCTGCTGAAAAACTGAAAAAGATGAAAAGTTTGAAAAAGTTGTATGGTGGTGTAAAAAAAAGAAAAATTGCCCTGAGCAGGACTCGAACCTGGCCCTCCAAGTCTCAAGGCAGCCACTCATCTCCCTGAGCTAAACTCACTCTGACAAAGAAGAGGTGGAGAGACGGACAACTCTGCTGAAATGAGCAGAAGCTGCTGAGAATTGTGCTAATAAGAGGAGAAAAGGCTGAAAATTTTGCAGAAAAGAGGTGAATCAGCAGAATTTCTGCTCAAAAGTGTTTTTTCTAAAAACAGCTGAGATTTGTGCTAATAAGAGGTGAAAAGGCTGAAAATTTTGCAGAAGAGGTGAATAAGCAGAATTTGGGCTGAAAAGAGGTGAAAATTCTGCTGAAAAGAGTTCAATCAGCAGAATTTCTGCTGAAAAGAGTTTTGCAGAACTCTTTTCAGAATTCTGCTGAAAAGATGTTTTTGCTGAAAATAGCTGAAAAAGCTGGGATTTGTGCTGAAAAGTGGTGAAAAAACTGAAAAGTTTGCTGAAAAGGGTTGAAAAAGCTGAAATTGAGTTAAAAAAGTTTAACTGTTAACTGAAAGAAATGTTGCCATAAGCGGGATTTGAACCCCGGCCTCCCAGTCTGAGAACGGATGCTCATCTCACTGAGCTAAAACACAGGTCATCCCGGCAAGGAAAATCAGTGAGGCCACTGATAATATGGCAGAAATGGGCAAAAAATATTGCAAAAAAAATTCAATATCTCAAAAAGTATAGAAGTTATGAGCCCCAAAAGTCATAGCAAACATTAGCAGAAAGAGCAGAATTTTTTAAAGTTTGAACTGAGAAAATCGGCTGAAAACTGAGGGAGTAGTTAAGCGGCAAAAAACGTACGGAATCCCCAAGAATAATAAAGAATAAAGAGAAACAGGAACTCAATAGTGTGGAAGCCCTTTGAGGGCATCCACACAATAAAGAACTAGAAAAATTTGCATTTCCTGCGAAAATGCTGTGTGGATGCCTTAACGCTGAAGCTGTCTGCTGAAAAGCTGAAAAGTTGCATGGTGGTGAAAAAAAATGTCACCCTGAGCAGGATTCGAACCTGGCCCTCCTGGGCGCAAGGTAGCTACTCATCTCACTGTGCCAAATTCACTCTCACAAGGTAAGAGATGGATGAAATATATAGAAATAGTATGATTAAGCCTAAATACTACATTCAGTAGAAATACTATGTTTTAGCACAAATACTATAAAATAGCAGAAATACTATATTTAGCACAAATACTGAAAAGTGGCAGAAATATTGTAACTTAACATAAACTATATGATTTAGCAGAATAGTAATAACTTACATAGAAATATTGGAAAAGAAAAATGGAAAGCTGAAAAAAACCTGAACATGGTTAGGTTACAAAACTACTTGTTGTTCAACTGTGAAAAATTGGCACAAATGAAAAAAAAAGCAAGAAAGAAGAGCAAGCAGATACACACAATTACAAATATAGACAAATATGTAAACACACATGCACAGACAGACACACACAGGATGGATGCTAGTCAACCAGTCTGAATATATTCAATGTCATTCCTACAATGAGATGCTACAAAAAAAGATCTCCCTGTCTCTATCTGTCACACACAAACACACACACACACACACGTAGGCACACACACACACACACACACACACACACACACACACACACACACACACACACACACACACACGCAGCAGCAGCAGTAAGTGAACAAACGGGCTGTACATACAGTGATTCCTGTACTTTCTAGGTGGGTCAAAAAGCCTTGAGCTACTAAATTTGAATCCACCAATCAGAGAGGCTGTGTACTTTTTCCCCTTAAAACAGGTGCAGCCGTTTTACACACACGCAGCACAGAGACAGGATTTTGTAGTCTATTTCTCATAGTGAGGATTCCCCTCAAACAAATGACCATAATTTCCTAACCGTAGGGGCTAGAACGGTCATTCTTACAGCGTTTTGTTAAGAAGAGATGGGGGAATCGTCAAGTGTTGACTATTTAAAATATAAAAACGAATTTTTAGAGATATATGACTTGGATGACTGTTTGGCTTAGAAGCCACAAAGGCCCCAATATGCAAATTTGAATGCCTCAGCCCTCATATATGATTGGCTGGCTGTGAAACCGTGCAGGCCCTGATTTGTAAATTTGAATGTCTCATCCCTAAGATATGATTGGCTGGCTGGGAAGCTGTGCAGGCCCTGATATGTAAATTTGAATGTCTCAGTCCTCACAGAGGATTGGCTGCCTGGGGACCTGGCAGAAATATATAGAAATAGTATGATTAAGCATAAATACTACATTTAGTAGAAATACTATGTTTTAGCACAAATCCTATAAAATGGCAGAAATACTATAATTTAGCAGAAATACTATATTAAGCACAAATCCTATAAAAAGGAGAAATACTATATTAAGCAATATAAATATCCTATAAAAATCCTATAAAAAGCAAAAATACTATACTATGATTTGGTAGAAAAACTATAATTAATCAGAAATACTATATTTGGCAGAAATACTATATTTAGCACAAAGCCTATAAAAAGCAGAAATACTATATTAAGCAATATAAATATCCTATAAAAATCCTATAAAAAGCAAAAATACTGTACTATGATTTGGTAGAAAAATTATAATTAATCAGAAATACTGTATTTGGCAGAAATACTATATTTAGCACAAATCTTATAAAATAGCAGAAATAGTATGATTTAGCACAATAGTAATAACTTAAACAGAAAAATTGGAAAAGCAAAATGGACAGCTGAAAAAATGCTGAACATGCTGAGGGTCACTCAAATATACTTGTTAAATGAAAAAAGATCAGCAAAAAAATATAACAGCCACACAATCACAAATATGTACACATAAGGAAACACACATGCACAGAGAGACACACACACAAGATCCAATTCAGTCAACCAGTCTAAATATATTGAATTTGAATCTTACAGTGAGATCATCCCATAAAAAGGCTTTCTCTCTCTCTCTCTCTCACACACACACACACACACACACACACACACACACACTCGTTCACACACACACTCTCTCTCTCACACACACACACACACACACACACACACACACACACACACACACACACAGGGAGAGAGAAGCAACTTTCTAGGTCAGTCAAGCAGCCTGGGAGCTGCTGAATTTGAATCCACCAATCAGAGAGGCTGTGTGCTTTTTCCCGCCAAAACAGGTGCACGCAGCACAGAGAGACACAGGATTTTTGCAGTCTATTTCTCATAGTGAGGACTCCCCTCAAACAAATTACCATAATTTCCTAACCGTAGGGGCTAGAACGGTCATTCTTACACCATTTTGTTCAGAAGAGATGGGGGAATCTTAAAGTGTTGACAATTTATCATTAAAATATGAATTATTAAAGATATTTGACTTGTAATGCACCATAACTGAGTAGAGGCGCAGCAACAACTGCCTTGACTTGCCCTCAAACAACGCTTTCTAACTCTAAATCTATTTGGAGGATCGATATCATTCTTTCACCGTAAGAGACAGCAGGCTTTGGTGAACAGTCATGGAAATTTTCAGGTCTCTGTGGAAATCCAACAAAAGTTATGACGAGAGAAAAAAGTGGTTCATTTCCAGAGTTTGAAATCTGAAGAAATCTGAGCGAAGGACGAATTTCCTACCCTCAAACAAGTGTAACTCATTCCAGAACGGTAATAGGTGGGAAAAAAATTCTTGAATTGTGAGCGTCAGGAGTGTCTGAAGATATACTGGGACAAGCCTCATGTCTTAACGTCGCTTCGTTAAGGAGATATGACGATTCGAATATGCCTCTCATAACAGAAATCAAGCGGTGATTTTGAACAAACTCTCCATTGACTTTCTATGGAGAGTTTTCCGACTTTGTGTTGGTCTGAGGAGATTTGCCAAAATTCTATAAATCCCACAACAATGATAGTGACATTTTCTGAAAGCCAGCAAAAATACCTACGTTTTGATGTATAATTTGTGGAAGTTGAGTGAAAATTGAGCAAGTAGCAAGAAGTTGTTCGGACATGAAGAGAAGACGGCAAAACTTTCAGTGGCACACTGAAAGCCAAGTGCATAGCAACCATAACAACGCATGTATTTTGTGAAAAATCACAAAAATGAAACTCAAAACTTAAAGAGGGATAAGATGAAAATGGTAACAGATATGAAAAAGCTGAATCATTAATGAATAGCCCAATAATTTGTGAACATTTTAAAGTTTGAATGGTTGTTCTAGGCGAAAGTATGAGAAAGTAGTTAAGTTTCAAAAACAAGCAAGTTTTAGCAGAATTGTGGAAGTTTCCCATTCATTTCAATGGGACAAATTAAAGGAAAAAAGCGTAATATTTTAAAAAGTATAATAGCATAAAATACCAAAAGTCTTAGCCATCATTAGCAGAAATAGCAGAATAGTTTAAAATTTGAACGGTGAAAATCGGCTGAAAATTGTGAAAGTAGTTAAGTGCCAAAAAACGTACAAAAAGTGGCAACTAGAATAACTAGAAAAATTTGCATTTCCTGCGAAAATGCTGTGTGGATGCCTTAACGCTGAAGCTGTCTGCTGAAAAGCTGAAAAAGATGAAAAGTTGCAAAAAGTTGTATGGTGGTGAGGAAACTGAAAATTCTGCTGAAAACAAGTGAAGAAGGTGAGATTTTGCTTAAAAGTGGTGAAAAGCAAAAAATTCTACTGTAAAGGGGAAAAGACGGCGAAAATTTGCTAAAAAAGTGGTGAAAAAAG
This sequence comes from Oreochromis aureus, assembly GCF_013358895.1. NCBI lineage: Eukaryota > Metazoa > Chordata > Actinopteri > Cichliformes > Cichlidae > Oreochromis > Oreochromis aureus. Next base: position 39,696,256 of record NC_052953.1, read on the forward strand.
AAACAATGCTGTTCTGAGCAAGATTCAAACCCGGCCCTCCTTGTGTTAAGGAAGCCACTCATCTCACTGCGCCAAACTCATTCTCCCAACAAAGTGGTGGAGAGACTGACAATTTTGCTGAAATGAGCAGAAGCTGCTGAGAATTGTGCTGATAAGAGGTGAAAAGGCTGAAAATTTTGCAGAAAAGAGGTGAATTAGCAGAATTTCTGCAGAAAAGAGGCAAAGACGCAGAACGTTGCGCTAAAAAGAGGTGAATGAGCAGAATTTCTGCTGAAAAGAGGCAGAACAACCTGGTTCTGCTCAAATTCACCAATCAGAAGTACTGCTTCTGTCTGCTTCATCAGGCTGTGTACTTGTATGTATTTCTGCCATGGAGCGTTAATAAGAATCTGAGGTCCATATTTTATAGCACACATTAGCAGAAATAGCAGAATTTTTTTTTAAGTTTGAACATAGTATTTATAATATAACATAGTCTTTCTCCTAAATCATAATATTTGAACCAAATGATAGTATTTCTGCCAAATCACAGTATTTCTGGTAAATCACAGTGTTTGTGCCAAATCACAGTATTTGTACCAAATCATAGCACTTGTGACAAATCATAGTTGTTAGCAGAATCTGTGCTAAAACATAGCATTTCTGCTAAAACGTAGTATTTATACTAACTAATATTTTTTCTTACAAATCATAGCATTTGTGCTGAAACATAGAAAATTCTGCCAAATCATAGTATTTGAGCCAAATCATACAATTTGTGCTGAAACATTATGTATGATTTATGATTTAGCAGAAACACTGGGACTTGGTAGAAATACTATGATTTACATGAAATACTTTGACTTAGCAGAAATACTATAATCTAGCAAAAAGTACTACAGCATAGCAGAAATTCTATCATTGAGGAAAATTATTAGGATTTAGCAGAAATAGTATGATTTGGCACAAATACTATGTTTTAGCACAAAAAATATGTTTTGGCTCAAAAACTTTTATTTTGCAGTTATACTATGATTTGGAAGAAATACTATGTTTTGGAAGAAATACTATGCTTTGGAACAAATTCCATGATTTGGCAGAAATACTATGAGCAGTAATAATATAACATAGCAGAAATACTATTACTTGGGTGAATGCTATTGTTTGGCACAAACACTATGATTTAGCACTGTACAGAATGGTCTACGTCAGTTTAATGCTGGGTGGTGCAGCACCACCAATAGTAGCTATCCTCGGTCAGAAGGAGAGGCTAACATCCAGGGATTAGATTACCACAGGTGGAGTTTATTGGCAGTCTGATGGATGTTACAGGGAGATATGCCATACAGTAGGAGGATGTGGAGGGGTGATATGGTGTGGTTTCTATGATTAAGAACAGGGTATACATTACAACATGAATACAGATTAAAGATTAAAGAAACTGGCAACAAATTCCTCCACTACAAACCAGTCTGATACCACTTCTTGCAGTGTTCACATTTACTAAAGCACTACCCAAAAGGCGCCACAAGAGGGCACTCCAACACAAGAGATGACCTATGTACACTGATGCACTTAGTAACAGTCAGCCTCCTACTTAGCCACTACGTAATACAGCGATATTACAGTGTACAAATTCACATAAATTTGCAGGAACAAAGAAGCAAAGCAGGAACAAGCCCAAACCAATCAAAATAACTGGGCTGCCATAGCTATCGCTAACTAGCACATACGCTAAAGGTAACTAAAACCAATACACACAAGTAGCAGGGTAAACATCTTAAGCATGGAACATTAACTCACATTTATGTGACACACACCATCCCAACAAATACAGGATGGGCTATTTGCTCCCCTTCCCAGCAGCTCTCTCCTCAATCGTTAGCACAGGAACAAAGGAAGACCATCTAGCTCAGAAGTCCCATGAATCCCCTCACTGCTCAGAGGCTGCTGGGTAATGTAGCTCACACTAACACAGGCTTTTCTACAAGCACAAATACTATAACATAGCAGAAATACTGTGATTTTGTTGAAATACTATGCTTTGGGATAAATACTATGATTTGGCAGAAATACTATGTTTTAGGACATATACTATGATTTGGCTCAAATACTATGATATAGCAGCAATACTATGTTTTGGTACAAATGCTGTGCTTAGGCACAAATATTATGATTTGGCAGACACTATGATTTAGCAGAGATAATATGATTTGGCAGAAATACTAAATTTTGGCACAAATACTATAATTGAGTGCAAGTACTTTAAGATAACAGAAATACTATGAATTAGCAGAAATACAGTATTTTTGCAGAAACACTGTAACTTCACTCAAATACTTTGAAATAGCCGTAATACTATGATTTGGCAAAACATAACAGAAATTCTACGACTTAGTAGTAATACTATAACATAACAGAAATATTAATTGGGCACAAATACTATAATTTGGCACAAGTACCATGTTTTGGCAAAATCCCATAATTTGGCACAAATACTATGATTTGGCAGACACTATGATTTAGCAGAGATAATATGATTTGGCAGAAATACTAAACTTTGGCACAAATACTATAATTGAGTACATTAAGATGAAAGAAATACTATGATTTTGCAGAAATACAACGTTTTTGCAGAAACACTGTAATTTCACTCAAATACTATGAAATAGCAGTAATACTATGATTTGGCAGAAATACTATGTTTCAGTACAAATACTATGACAAAGCAGAAATACTATGACTTAGAAGTAATACTATAACAAAAGGGATTCCTCAAAATCCTATGAAATTGCAGTAATTCTATGATTTGGCAGAAATACTATATTTTGATTTGAATACTATGATTTGGCACGAGTAGTATGATTTAGTACAAATACTACGAATTTGCAGAAATACTGTGACCTAGTAGTAATACTATAACATAACAGATATACTATGATTTTGCAGACAGTCTATGTTTTTGCACAACTAGCACAATATGGCAGAAATACTATGATTTGGCACAAGTACTATGATTTAGTACAAATACTCTTATTGGCACAAATACTATGTTTCAGTACAAATACTACGATTTGGCAATAATACTGGGTTTTAGCACAACTACTGAGATTTGGGTGAAATACTATGATTTAGAAGAAATACTATGACTTCGTACAAATACAATGTTTTGGTTCAAATAATATGATTTGCAAAAAATACTATGATTTGGCACAAGTACCATGATTTATTACAAATACTACGATTTCGCTCAAATACTATGAAATTGCAGTAATACTATGATTTTGAAGGAATACTATGATTTGGTAGAAATACTGTGCCTTAGTAGTAATACTATAACATAACAGATATAATGTGATTTTGCAGACATAGTATGTTTTTGCACAAATACTACGATTTCGCTCAAATACTATGAAATTGCAGTAATACTATGATATTGAAGGAATACTATGATTTGGTAGAAATACTATGCCTTAGTAGTAATACCATGATTTTGCAGACATAGTATGTTTTTGCACAAATACTACGATTTCGCTCAAATACTATGAAATTGCAGTAATACTATGATTTTGAAGGAATACTATGATTTGGTAGAAATACTATGCCTTAGTAGTAATACTATAACATAACAGATATAATGTGATTTTGCAGACATAGTATGTTTTTGCACAAATACTACGATTTCGCTCAAATACTATGAAATTGCAGTAATACTATGATATTGAAGGAATACTATGATTTGGTAGAAATACTATGCCTTAGTAGTAATACCATGATTTTGCAGACATAGTATGTTTTTGCACAAATACTACGATTTCGCTCAAATACTATGAAATTGCAGTAATACTATGATTTTGAAGGAATACTATGATTTGGTAGAAATGCTATGCCTTAGTAGTAATACCATAACATAACAGATATACTGTGATTTAGCAGACATAGTATGTTTTTGCACAAATACTACGATTTCGCTCAAATACTCCGAAATTGCAGTAATACTATGATATTGAAGGAATACTATGATTTGGTAGAAATACTATGCCTTAGTAGTAATACTATAACATAACAGATATACTGTGATTTTGCAGACATAGTATGTTTTTGCAAAAATACTACGATTTCGCTCAAATACTATGAAATTGCAGTAATACTATGATCTTGAAGGAATACTATGATTTGGTAGAAATACTATGCCTTAGTAGTAATACTATAATATAACAGATATACTGTGATTTTGCAGACATAGTATGTTTTTGCACAAATACTACAATTTGGCAAGAAATACCATGTTTGGGCACAAATACTGTGATTTATTACAAATACTATGATTTGGAACATATACTATAATCAGCAGATATACTATAACAAAACAGAAAGTCTACGACTTAGTAGTAATACTATAACATAACAGAAATTTTAATTGGGCACAAATAACATGATTTGGCACAAATACCATGATTTGGCAAAAAAATACCATGAGTTGGCACAAATACGATGATATGGCAGAAATACTATGATTGGGTACAAATACTATGATTTGGCACAAGTACTATGACTTAGTACAAATACTATGATTTGGCACAAATACTATGATTTAGCAGAAATACTGTGTTTTAACATAAATAATATGTTTTGACAGAAATTTCTGCTAAAAGGTACTATTTCTGCTTTTTAGCAGAAATACTGTAATTTGGCAGAAATACTATGATTTGGGATAAATACTATGATTTGGCAGATATACTATATTCAGCACATATACTATAACATAACAGAAATACCTCCACCTCCTAGTAATACTATAACATATCACAAATGTCATGATTTGACACAAAAACCATGATTTGGCACAAATACCATGATTTGGCAAAAACACTATAATTTCCCAGAATTACTATGATTGAGCTGAAGTACTAAGATGTAGTAGAAGTACTTTGATTTAGCAGAAATACTATTATGGAGGAGTAATACTTTAACATGGGAGAAATATTGATACAGACACACAAACATACACATACACAGAGCCTAAAGGGAACAGTGGCTGTTAAGAGTCTGGGCTTGGTATATCTAGGTCAGCTAAATTGGCTGCACCTGCTGTAATCAGCCCTTACACACACAGACACAGAGAGAAGTATGAGTTTTCTTCAGTGTATTTCTCACATTCAGGATTCCCCTTGAACAAATGGCCATAATTTCCTAACCGTAGGTCCTAGAACGCTCATTCTGACACCGTTTTGTTCAGAAGAGATGGGGGAATCTGCAGATCTTCTTAATTCAGAGATAAAATATAAATTATTGAAGATATATGACTTGTAATACACTGTAACTGAGTAGAGGCAAAGCAAAACTGCCTTGACTTGCCCTCAAACAACGTTTTGTAACTCTAAATCTATATGGAGCATCAGAATCATTCTTTCACCGTAAGAAACAGCACGCTTTGGTGAACAGTCATGGGAATTTTCAGGTCTCTGTGGAAATCCATCAAAAAGATATGATGAGAGAAAAAAGTGCCTCATTTCTAGAGTTTGAAATCTGAAGAAATCTGAGCGAGAGACAAATTTCCTATCCTCAAACAAGTGTAATTCATGGCCAAACGGTAATAGGTGAGAAAACAATTCTTGAATTGTGAGCATCAGGGATATCTGAAGATATATTGGCACAAGCCTCATATCTGAACTTTGTTTCGTTAAGGAGATATGACGATTTGAAAATGCCTGTCATTAGAGAAATCCAGCGCTGATT